>NC_090742.1:101038362-101045862 GCF_036898095.1 Palaemon carinicauda | reverse complement strand
AATTTGGCCGATGTGACTATGTGTTTGACATGTACTCCAATGCTTCTTAAGCGAAATACAGTGAAAAAATATGAAACGTGATGACAATGTTCCTATTGAGTTAATTTCCATTGATAGCTCATATCCACTTCCAAAGGACATGGGAACATTCTGGCCTTTAAACACGAACAATAATAATATCCAACAGTTCTGGGCCAAGTTTCAAGAGTGACAATGTATCAAGGTTCACCAAGGCACAAAATACGTTATGTCACATCTGCTCTCCACAGTGCATGAACAGGCTGACTTTTGTATACTAATATATACACTGGATTCACTCAAGGCAGGGAACAATGTAAGCGTAATGACCTCCAAAGATAATGAAGTAACTGTTGCCCTGCTATATTATATTCCTCAATGGCATTGGGGAACAGTGGGTGTGAGTTGGAGTGGGGTATACAACTTGATACTTACCTCATCACACTTTGTTTTAGCGCCTTGTTGGTTCACTCTGTGATGTGTTGCCAGCTGTGCACAGTCTGACTGAATGTGATATCACCTGCAACCAAAAAGGCTGCTTTGAAAGTTCAACCGCAGATATGCTTGAAACACTTTGCAAAGTCACTGAACCTCTCAAAACAAATGGTGAAGAATACAAAGGTATACTTAATTGAAGCCCTGAAAATACAGTGTGATGCAAGAATTTTTTTATGATTATAGATCTGAGGTGTTTCATTACACAAAAGCAAGTTCCTTCCAAAACCTTCTTTCTGCCACTCAAAAAATATCTCTACATATAAAACGCAGCTTATACAATGTGTGCACTATGATGTATTGTTTGAATATTTACTTGGACAAAGAAAATGGGGTGGTATTGAAGTCAGATTACTATGGTTATGAATATGACTAGGAAGATTTGATAACATGAACATCATGGAAAATATTAAACCCAAGTGGTCAGCATGCTGTACTTTCATAAAATGCGCCAGGTCAACATGTCCATGCAGAACGGCTAATGTCAAATGTGGACAATTCAGATAGTGCCTGAGGAAATCTGAAATAGTTTGTAAGAATTTATTGTATTAGTGCATGTATAGTTAGATGTAGGACAAAAGTAATAGTTTTTAATATCTCTAAGTTCACATATTGCATGGCAGACAAACTGTTTCCATGTACCGAGTTCAATGCACCAAATTACTCGAATGCACTAAATGTCCATGATGTGTATTATGTCCACTGCCTTAAGTATTAAAATTTGACAAATGATCTCTCTCTTCCTGGTCCATTGTCATGCAAATTCATGTCACCATTTTTCTCTCAAATCTGATACCTTTTGTTGAACATGACCATTTCAAATCCATTATAGAATTATCTGAAAAAGTGAGTTTCCCAAAATGAAAAAAAAATTATTCCATTGGCTTCTTTGTTATTGAAAACACGCATGTAGTTACAAAAATCTCCCTGATACGAACATTTTTCGCAGAATTATGAGTACTTTTATTAGACAGCAGAACGTTGCTGCTTTGGCATAAGGGTAACCTCTGTTTACTATTTTTCTGATGAACCATTAAATTAACCACAAATTCAAATATAAAGACATGAGAAAAAAAACGACGAAGTAATAAAGTTTTTGACTACGTTTTATGGCTCTCAATAAATTATTAAGCGAATAGGAAGCCACAGTGAATGAGCTAAGTATCAATCTGAAAAGAAAATTTCCACAAAATTCGGTAAACATTTGCTCCGTCTGTTCAAATGATGGTTTATGTTGAAAAATACTGCTAAAGTATTAATTCCTATCCCTTGTCTTTTAAAATGCATGCATTATTTGCCTTTGCAGTAGTTTCTGGTTGATCTCTTTTACCAAACATGACGTTAGCCAATTTCTCAAATTTGTTCTGATCTAAAATACTGTTTGCGTATGGAGAAAAATTGTACCACTCCTAGAAATACTAACCAGTTTTTTCTAATTTCATCATGTAAAAGAATAAAATGTAGTTTTACTGTAACAAAGTCATGTAACTCTTTCATCCACCAGAACCCAGACTATGTAAAAAAAAAAAAAAATATGCTGGTGTAAAAAGGACGTAATCTGATTCAAAATTATATGAAGTAGGTATAAACTTGAATCCGTTCGTTTTCTTATCTATTATGATGGTAATTTATCAATTAGAGCTGTATCGAGACCGCAATTATAGGCCTCATGATTCAAGTCGAATTTAATCTCAAGAATGACTCCACACATATCGTTGGAGAAAGTACCAGATCAGAAATGATGCCTCACCAAAAAAGATTAACAATAACCTCCAGAAAGTATGGGAGTTATCAATACATTAGTTTATTGGTAACCAGAATGCGCATTTTATCATTTGAAATATATGAATGGCAGCATAATTGAGGTTTTCAATAATTTCTTCACCAATACATAGTAAATATATATTGTATGCGTATTCTTCTAGCTTCATTTGAAAAGTGAGAATCGCTATACCTCAGTCAATTGAATGACATGAATATTATTATTATGACGTATAGTCTACTGGCCTTGAATATCATTACTTGTTGCAACGGGTTATGGACTCACACATAATAATGTTCATGATATATTAGTCATTTATTATATATTTCCAAAATTAATATACACTATTTGACAATATAGTGAAGATATTAGTGTTTAACCACATACTCAAACAAAGAACCAGAATAATGAACAAGCACACTCACACACACCAGCACACACACGCACACACACACACACACATATATATATATATATATATATATATATATATATATATATATATATATATATATATATGTATACATATATATATGTATGTATCTATATATATATATATATATATATATATATATATATATATATATATGTGTGTGTATATATATATATATATATGTATATATATATATATATATATATATATATATATATATATATGTATATATATATATATATATATATATATATATATATATATATATATATATATATATATATATATATATATATATATATATATATATATATATATAAATATATACACACACACCCATACATATATATATATATATATATATATATATATATATATATGTATATATATATAAACATATATATATATATATATATATATATATATATATATATATATATATATATATATATATATATATGCATATGTACACACACACACCCACACACACACACACACACATATATATAAATACATATATATATATATATATATATAAACATATATATATATATATATATATATATAAACATGTATATATATATATATATATATATATATATTATATATATATATATATATATATATATATATATATATATATATATATATATATATATATATATATATATATATATATATATATATGTATATATATGTATATATATACATATATATATATATAAACATATATATATATATATATATATATATATATATATATATATATATATATATATATATATATATATATATATATATATATATTCTTACGAAGCTGGTCCATTGTACAGTAAATATGCTATGTATGCATTTCATTTGTGTGTTTGAGAGTTTTATAGCCAGCTTGAAAAAAAAGAGTTCCTCTCTTGTGGGTTGGATTAATAATATGTGAATTATGTAAGACTCGTCAATCATTTATTTCTATTTTCATTTAAGTAAGTGTATGTAAATTTACATTATTTTTGAGAATGATTTTGTTATTTCACATATTTTGTTACGAGGTCTTATGTAACTCATAAGTATGCTGTACGACACGTACGAGATACGAACGCGAGGGCTTACATCATGTTTACAAGCTATTACATCATGTTCATATTTCCAGGTGGTTAGAATGTTTTTGAATACCCCAGAGCTAATTTTATCTTTTCTTTATGGTTTTGAGGAGGTAGGAGAGTGAAGTTAGTTGAAAGAGAGCTACTTGATTAGTTAGTAACTTTGGCGACGCTAGGCCTCACCCCAAAGCCACAAGAATAATCTATTGAGAATCATTTAGAAGTTTCAAGTCAATATATATAGTATATGCCTCTAAAAATCATAATCAGAGTAAGAGACCCAGCCTATCCCTTTTGAAAGAGCCAAAGTTTGTCCACCCTCTCCTCTTAAGTGTATCAAGTGTGTGATTAATCAAATGTGATTACCGATTCCTATCAAACATATATCATGTGTAACGTTTTCAAACTTTGATAAATCTATTGAATTTGATTTCAAAAGTATTATAATAATGTAAGTTTTTGTATTATATAGATTTTTGTAGCTTGCCCATTGAGTTTAGGTTGAAACAATGAAGTGTATTTTTTATGCTAATTTGTTCGGAAACCTCGTGTGAATCAAAACACGTAAGTGTATCAGGTACAATCATGTAAATTTCATTTAGTATTAACTCATTATTGTGTTAAAGTGCTAACTTTTTCATTAATTATCAAGATTTAATATTTTCATAGATTAAGTTCCAGTGAAATAAGTAATTGTATGATTTATTTTCTCTTGTTCTAAGGTTTTGTTCAAGATTTTGCATTTTGAGTAGTCTAATTTTGATGTTAATCCTTTCTGCATTAATGTTATAATTTTTCATGGTATATATATATATATATATATATATATATATATATATATATATATATATATATATATATATATATATATATATTTTTTTTTTTAAAGAGTGTATTACTTTTATCAACAATATTCCCTATAGACCTTGCTTCTATTCCCTGACTAAGAATCGAAGTAAGAGGTTGTTTTGGATAGTTCAAGAAACATAATCATCCAGTTTTGTTTTTAGAATAATGCAAAAGACCTTTGGATAAACAATGTTTTATATATTGCTGTTTCTGAGTTCCATGATTTCTCAAAGCTCAGGTATTATTCAAGTGTAACAGATTTATTTAAAAATAAACAGGTGATTATGGAGCTCAGTAGGTTATGTAATTGGCCATCCGTAATAAAACACACACACACTCACACACACACACACACATATATATATACACACACACATATATATATATATATATATATATATATATATATATATTTATATATATATAATATATATATTTATATAAATATATATATATATATATATATATATATATATATATATATATATATATATATATATATTTATATATATATATATATATAATATATATATATATATATATATATATATATATATATATATATATATATATATATATATATATATATATATATATATATATATATATATATATATATATATATATATATATATATATATATATATATATATATATATATATATATATATATATATATATATATATATATATATATATATATATATATATATATATATATATATATATATATATATATATATATATATATATATATATATATATATATTGAAGTATGCGATAGTGAAAGATATCACTTCTAGTATGGTAACATTCTCACTGTTCACTTCCCTGATAACAACGGATCCCAATTCTTCCAGTCGCCCATTGAAATACTACCGGTAGAGAGTTAGGGGGGTCCTTTGACTGTCCAGACAGTACTACATTGGATCCCTCTTTCTGGTTACGGTTCTTTCCCTTTGCCTACACAGATACCGAATAGTCTGGCCTATTATTTACAGATTCTCCTCTGTCCTCGTACATCTGGCAACACTGAGATTACCAAATAATTCTTCTCCACCCAAGGGGTTAACTACTGCACTGTAAATGTTCAATGGCTACTTTCCTCTTGGTAAGGGTAGAAGAGACTCTTTAGGTATGGTAAGCAGCTCTTCTTGGAGAAGGACACTCGAAAATCAAACCATTGTTCTCTAGTCTTGGGTAGTGCTATAGCCTCTGTACCATGGTCTTCCACTGTCTTGGGTTAGAGTTCACTTGCTTGAGGGTACACTCGGGCACGCTCTTTCTATCTTGTTTCTCTTCCTCTGGTTTTTCTGAAATTTTTATTGTTTAAATAGGAAATATTTATTTTATTGTTAAAATTTTTGAAAATATTTTATTTTTTCTTGTTTCCTTTCCTCGCCGGGCTATTTTCCCTGTTGGGGCCTCATAGCATCCGGCTTTTCCAACTAGGGTTGTAGCTTAGCCTTTGATAATAATAATAATAATAATAATAATAATAATAATAATAATAATAATAATAATGTCCCTAGTAGGTTCTTTTCCCATTATCTTGTTATCAAACGACGCATTGTTATTCTGACGACTCCTCTAGTAACTTTCACGGCGAACTAATAGTTTTCCAAAGCATTTGACAAGTGAGTTTTCTTCCTTAGTCTTCTTTTATGGAGGAATATTTGGTATTGGCTTCATGTAACCGGTGTAACGTATATCATTAACATATTTCTTACTAACATATGAACTATTTCTTATGGATTCCATAAAACCTTTTCCATTTTGTCTTATATATTGCCTTTCCTCATGTTCCTTTATAAATTAGATATCAATAATACCTATTTGAATGAAAAATTCCAGGCAGATTCTTGAGTAAATGTGTTTATGCCTTTGCTAGTGAACAGACACTTGCTCTGTGCATGATGTCTTTCTATAAAAGACATTTTTATTTTCATCTGTTTAAAATGACTAGACCAAGGGTTCCTAACCTGGGGTCCATGGATTGGTCTCAGGGGGTCCGTGAAGGTCAAATTAAAAATTAATATTTATATTCACCACTTTTGCCTGTGTTTTGTTACTATGATATCAGTGTTTTCCCCATTTCTCAATTAGGATATAGTTTATAAGAATTATTTTAACGGTTTTTTATTTCATGTATTTGGAATGTTTAATACTAGCTTTCACGTGTATTTTTTTTTTCGTTTATTTTATTCAAAGGTTCAATACATTTGCTAAATTATTTGCAATTTGCCTGAAAAATACCACAAAATTCGTATTACATTTGATTTTCTTCAGAGCATTACGAATATCCATGAAAAGTTATTAAATGTAACGCTTCTCTTGGAAGAATTTGTGTCATTTTTATCAAGAAATTAGCAAATCTTATTTTGCATGCAATTGGATAATATACCTGGTTTTTATTATTATCAAAGATGAATTTCTATTTTGTGAACCCCTTTCGGAAACTATAAAGGCCATCAACATTTCAGAACTGGTGAATGCTATCTTTGCTAAATAAAACTTAGACTGAAAAAAAAAAAAAAAAAAAAAAAAACTTTGGTACTCTGTGAACAGACGGGACACCTCTTAAGCTTGGTAACACCACTGTTTTTCTGCTATGGTGACCAATTGCTTTTTACATTGGCATACATTTGCGTCAAAGACTGACACCAATTCTGAAAAAGAATATCCTCAGCTGGCTAGAAAGTCACCAACTTCATCAGAGCCAGTGCTGTGATCTATCGTGTTTTTAAGAGGTTTGGTCATGGGATGGGATCAAAATATAAAGTTCTTCTCTACCACACAGAAGTTCACTGACTCTTCAGAGGATCAGTCTTGAATTGTTTCATTGAACT
>NC_090742.1:101025994-101032862 GCF_036898095.1 Palaemon carinicauda | reverse complement strand
AGCGAGTATCCCTCGTGAAAGGGATATCGCGACATATCAGAGGACATATTCTAGACACGTCACATGGCAATCTACGACCTGAACAGAGATTCGTCTCGTAGGAGGGAGATTGACGAGATACGAATTCGGGAAAGAAAAAGGGGAGCCGCTCCCAAGGCTTCCCTATCCCCCGATTCGTATGCGTGCCTGGCGCCAATCCTGGCGCCATCTGTATTCCTTGTAGCGTACACGAGGTGCTACAGATACTGTATGTAGGGAGGGGTCCTACAGCCCTTTCTTAGAAAGGCAAGGGCGGGTCCATCAGGACGACATGGCTATCTCACCCAAAAATAGATTTTTCGCTTCGCTCAAAATCCGTTTTTTGGGCTCAAGCCATGTCGTCCTGATGGAAGTGTACCAGAGCATTACTGTATCTGTGGATTCTCAGAACGTGCCGTACTCCCCGGAGGTAATTTTTTCCCGGTCGACTAGACCTAGAGACCTAAGATGTTACCGTTATACATCTTTTCAACTAACTATAAACTATGTTAGAGCTTCCTGCCCCCTACAGGGAAGAGTCCTACTAGACTCTGGAAAAGTCTCGAAGAGTACATATATCTATGTACGAATACCAGGCAAGCTAATATAGTGGTCTCGCCCTATATTAAGTAAAGCATAGTTTGTAAAGGACCACTGCGTCAATATGAAATATCGACCAGTTTTCCGCACAATACTTGTATTGGACAAAGGTTTTATATCCGCATAGGAGGAAAACCAATGCAACATAGCTTGCATAAAGGAACAATTCTATTAGAATTATCCCAGATAAGGTACATAGAATGAATGCTCAATTATACCAGTAAATTGACACAGGTGAAGGAGACGCAAGGTTCTCAAGAACCAGATTATTGACAGGCAATAAATAGACAGGTTAACCACAATTATATATATATATATATATATATATATATATATATATATATATATATATATATATATATATATATATATATATATATATATATATATATATAAGAAGAGGATAACCCAAAACTTTAAGCATAAGTATGATAGTAAACCGGGCTTGTTTGTCTGAAAGAAAAACATTAGATGCCACTTTTAAGATACCGAGGTATCAAAGTCATAAAAGCCTGTATTACAAATCAATGACATTAGCGTTAGAAACGCTCGGCACACATGTCTGCACTTATGCTAGGTTCACCTTCGGAAATGGAACAGTCTGGATGGGCAACACAGTGCCCTCACTTAGTTTGTAGTACAGTATGTAACTACACACTCACCCTGGAATTAATCGTCCCAATTAAGACCATTGTTCCTCGCAGAGTTAAACAGTAGGGTTAACACCGCGACCCACTGCTACCCACAGATCTCTTTTAGTTCCTCTACTTGCTTCGCATAGTGGCGAAAGAACACTCTGGAAGATTTCCAGCCAGTGTATGAACGGAGATGTTCAAAATCCATGCAATTAAAGAAATTTAAGAATGAGGCAACTTTCCTCGGATCGTGACCTGCGGGTGTATTGTCAGGATCCGCTCTGCGAATAAAATATGTGATTTTTGCTCTGAGTTGATTCAGAGATAAATTTGAGCCTGATGTTTCTCCCCTGAATAGTTGACCACCCTTGAAGTCTGAAGTTCTATGAAGATAGACCTTTAGGCATTCTACTGGACATAGAGATGCATCTTCTTTCAGAGGGCAGATTCTCCAGGGACCCCACCTGTTGGTGGGTAACTCATTCTTGGCGAGAAACGTAGGATCCTGAAACAGGTTCAGTTTTTCCCCATCCAGGAACTGAACACGACCTGCCTCTCTCGAGAGGCTACAATTTCACTAACCCTGGCCCCGGACGCGAGTGCAAATTAGGAAAATAACTTTTTGTGTCAAATCCTTTAACGCACATTCTTCATTGCTCAACAGAGAAGCGAAATGAAGAACTTGTCTAAAGACCATGAAATGGGCTTTGGAGGTGCTGAAGGTCTGAGCCTAGCACAGGCTTTCGGGACTTTATTAAAGATCTCGTTACCTAGGTCGACCTGGAAGGCATATAGAATGGGTCTTGTCAAAGCAGACTTAAACGCTGAAATCGTGTTCGCTGCCAATCCTTGACCATGGAGGTGGGGAAAAAAGATAAGCAGAAGTCTGTCAAGATCTCCTGCGGAATCTTCGCCTTGACAAAAGGCCACCCATTTTCTCCAAGATGACTCATATTGCCTTCTAGTAGATTTGCATTTATATTCCTCAATGAAGTCTATACTGGCTTTCGAAATCCCGAAACGCTTTCTCACCGCTAGGGAGAGAAAATCATGAACTGCAGGGTCCGGGTTTTCTGTAATGAAGCGCAGACAGTTGACTTCTGGACTCGCTGGGTCAGAACTGGATCTGGTAGTGGTACAAAATTCAGCTACAGTTCCAATGCCAGGAGGAACCACACGCTGTTCGGCCACTTGTGGGCCACTATTGCCGCTACCCTTTGAAGGATCTCAGTTTGTTGAGGACCCTCAACAGAAGGTTGTGAGGAGGGAACAGATAAATCTTGGACCATCTGTTCCAGTCGAGGGACATCGCGTCCACTGCTTCCGCTAAGGGGTCCTCGTACGGGGCACGTACAGGGGCAACTTCTTGTTGTCTTTCGTCGCAAAGAGGTCTATCTGCAGTTCTGGGACTGATTCAGAATGAAGGAGAATGATCCTGCGTCTAAGGACCATTCCGACTCTATCGGTGTGAACCTGGATAGAGCGTCCGCTGTCACATTGCGGACTCCTTGAAGGTGAACTGCCGACAGGTACCACTTCTTCTTTTCCGCCAATCGGAAGACGGCCAACATCACCTGGTTGAGAGGTGGTGACCTCGATCCTTGTCGATTCAAGTATCTTACAACTACCTCGCTGTCTATTACCACTTTATGTGGAACGAATGACGCGGGGAGACTTTCTTTAAGGTAAGGAGCACTGCCCTAGCTTCTAGAAAGTTTTATGAGAAAGGTCTTGAATAGCCTGGACCAAGTCCCCTGGACTTTTTTCCGATGAGAGTGACCTCCCCATCCCTCCTTTGAGGCGTCTGAGTGAATCGTCACCGACGGGGGAGGTGGCTGAAGAAGAACCTGACTTCTTTAGATGTCTGGCTTGGGACCAAGGCCTGAGAAGAGTACTTAGCCGAAGCGGCTGGTCTTCTCAGATCTCTTCACGCGTTTGATGCATAACTTCTCCAAACTCCGATTGCATCCTTTAGCTGTGCTCTTAGCACTGGGTCTGTCACCGAAGCAAACTGGAGAGAGCGCAGTACTCTCTCCTGCTCGTGTCTTGATATCCTTTCGGAATCTTGAAGTCTCTTGACAGAACCCGCTATCTCCTTCCTTTTCTTCGCTGGGGTGGAGAAACGGTGTGACAAAAGGTCCCAGTGGATCTTAGCCACTGGAACTTTTGAGATGGAGAAAGTCGAGACTTTTTCTGTTGATCTTGAAGCCTAGGTACTCTAGGAACTGGATCACTGACTGGAAGCTTGCAAGCATTCTGTCTCGGATGCTGCCCACACCAACCAGTCGTCCAGGTAGGCTACTACCTGAATTCCCTTTAGGCGAAATTGTTTGAGAGCTACGCTCGCAAGCTTCGTAAAAATCCTTGGGGCTATGTTTAGCCCGAATGGCATGACTCCGAAGGCGTATAGTCTTCGCTGTAGCCTGAACCCTAGGTAGGGGGAGAGTCGATGGCTAATTGGAATGTGCCAGTAGGCATCTGACAAGTCTATAGAGACGGAATATGCCCTCTTGGGCACTAAGGTCCTTATGTGTTGCAGTGTTAGCATTTTGAATTTGCAATTCACTATGAACTTGTTAAGTGGCGACAAGTCCAGAATGACTCTGAGCTTTTCCGAGTCTTTCTTGGGAACACAAAACAGCCTCCCTTAGAAATTGATGGGCTTCACCCTTTTTCTCCAACCGTTCTTGAACGTACTCCTCCATAACGGGGGTGGAGTGTTGGAAAAACCGAAGGTACGGGGGTGGAGTGCTGTACCAGCTCCCGCCCAATCCATTCTTGAGTAGGCTGTGGGCCCAGGGATCGAAGGTCCACCGATCCCGAAATTTCAGAAGTCTCCCTCCTACCGGTATCACCTCACTTGGACTGCCGTCCCTGAGGTCTTGCCTTCCTGACCACGACCACCCCTGAATCCCCTTCCCCTTGAGGGGCGTCTAGACGAGCCTCTGGCTGCTCCTCTAGGCTTTGCTCGGAAGGAAGTAGACTGCCCTTCGAACGCTGGGGTGAATGCCGTGGACTGTGTCGATACGGCCTGGGGGTACCCACTGAAAGGTGGTCGGGGTTTGTGCCACGATCTGGGGGCACTGGGGGCAATGGCAATTGCAGTTGCTGTTGCTGTCTAAGAGGCTTGGCTGGCCGAGACGGTAGCCTAGTCCTCATAGTCTTCCTCTTTGGTTGAGGACCCTCATCCGGGGAAGACTTTCTTTTGATAGCCAGGTCCCCACTTCTGGAGAAGGTTTTCTATTCTCCAAGGTGGCTTTATCAAAAACTTCTTTGACCAAGTCGGTAGGGAAAAAGGGTCTTTTCCCCAAATGTTGGAGGAGATTAGTTTCTTTAGCTCGTGCCTCACTGTAGCCGAGGTAAACACGAACTCCCTACAAGCTCTCCTTGCCTTGACGAAGCCATAAAGGTCCTTCGTCACTGTGGCCAGATGAGGCTTGGCCACTACCATGAACATTTCATGGACCTTGGGGTCACTTGCCATCGTCTCGAGAGTAGTCTGAAGAGACATTGAGGCAGTCAGTCTTTCTTTTGTATCGAACTCACTTCGCAAAAGAAAGTCAGACAGCTTAGGGAGGTCCTTGCCGAACTGACGTCCGGCAATATCAGCCTCCAACTTTCCCACTTAGAACGTAAGATGGACGTCCTTCCAATCTTTGTGGTCCATAGGCAGGGCCAGCGACAAGGGTTTACACTCCTCTAGGGATGGGCAAGACTTGCCGACCTCGATTGCTTTTAGTACAGCCAGAAACCCTTTCTGTAAAAGGGGGGAAGGCTCTAGTAGGCGAGGACACAAAGGAAGGGAGCTTCCTATTCAATGCAGCTACCTTTGAGTTAGAGAAGCCCCTCTCTTTCATCGAAGATGAAAGTAGAGCTTGAGCCTTAGCATGGTCATCACTATGACCTCCTTCGGCTCTGCCTCCTCCTTTGAAGCTGGTTCCTTCCTCAGCCGGACATAACAGTCCGGATATGGTGCCTTGCTGGGCCAGAATTCCACCCTCCAGGGGAACTGAGCCCAGCATATCCGAGATGACGATCTTTCCAGTCGTCATCGACATGTGCTCAGCATACCTCCATGGGTTAGCATCCGAGCACAAAGGAAGGTCTTTCACATTGAGCTTTTCTGGGGCCCATGTGATTCTGCAAGGCACTGCATACGCAGTTCCATTGCAGCCGCCTTCTCCTGATTCTCCTTCTGCATTTGTTGGATCATTCCAACAATAGAAGAGAGGGCCAGTCCCAGCTCTACTGGGAGACCGGCCGATGTAGAGGGACTTGAACTTCATCCTGGGCTTCTGCAAGGAGGTCTTCCTCCTGACACCCGTCCACATCAGATATCCTGTCATTTAGCTGGATGTCTTGCATCGCGACCGCGACTTCAGCATCCACCTGGATCTGAACTTAGGGGATCTCCTCTTGAGGCTGGGGAATCACTGCATCAGCTGATGCCTTAGGGAAAAGATACGCCCTCATCTTCTCACTTGGAAGATAAGGGCCAGAAGTGTACTTTTGGAAGCCCCTTACCCAGGTACGAAGCTTCTTCCTAGCTATTTAAATGTCTCATTAATCAGGTTAGTGCACACAGTACATACCTGAGGGTCCCAATACCGGAGATCATCCTTGGAGACAGCGTATGCTGCGTGTCTCCTACAAAACTCATGTCCGCAGAGGTTCTTGCTGCTGACATTGCAGAAAGCACTTCCCCACTTCGGAGTGTCCTTCTGTAAAGAGAAGAAATTTCCATGAGTATCAAGTGAACTATGTATCACTGGATATGCATAGTATAGCATAACAATTCAGAAATTAAAGACACACACTTGTGTTTCCCTCACAACCCATTGCTGCAGCCTTCCAGATAATAAAATCAAAATGGTTTATCTCTACTAGAGTAACCAGTGCAAAGTTTCCAGAGGAAACAGGTGGAGCTCACACCTAGGCAATGATTTTAAAATCCGGGATAATAAACAGGGAAGAACTCTGCTTCTTGTCTGAAGGCAACAGCAAAGGGCCGTGCAAGAAAACACAATAGTGTTAGAAGATACAGTGCTGTACCTAAACTTTTACTATAGTTTTCTTCTTACTGTATATGCTATACAGAAGAATACTAGTACAGTATAGGAGGATGTGTGCCGGCCTGCCTTTGCCGGCCGGCACACACCACAATTAGCTTTAAAGTATACTACTTAACAGCTATAGGGCGGCAGCCCTCTGGTTCAAATGCCTGTGCTGGCGGCAGCAGCTGCCGGCCAGCAACAGCCAGTGTTGGCCGGCAATGATTGCCGGCCAGCAACTACACAAGGTAGTACCCAGCTGCCGGCCACACTCTTGGTGACCGGCAGACAAGGACTGACATAAGCCGGCCGGCAAAGGTACAAGACCGATGCCAGCCGGCAGCAAAAGAACCAGAAGACTACACCTGCCCGGCTGCCGGCCTCATAGGCCGGCAGCCGGGACAGGTACAGCACTAGAAGAAAATAGAATGGATGCCGGGATAAGAGTGTACACAACCCCCAAGCCCGGCAACCGAAAGAGTGCATATAAGGAAGGGGAGAAACTTAATTCAGGCTTCCTTGATCAATGCCGTCCGGCTCTGCCGGCAGGCATGGATGAGGGAC
>NC_090742.1:101008494-101015994 GCF_036898095.1 Palaemon carinicauda | reverse complement strand
CATTATCCATCCTCAACATGTGCCCACATCATATCATTCGTGCCACTCTTATCATATCTGGAATATTTACTATGGCTGCCATTTTTTTATTTCATCATTTCTAATATTTTAAAGTCTTATTGCCCTAATCCACACCAGCATTCTCATCTTTGTTTTCCCAAACTTGGTTTCATCTTCTTGTTTTAAAGCCTATATTTCTGATCCATACGTTAACACTGGTCTTATTAATGTGCTATAGATCTTGACTTTTAGATAGATTGGCATTTCTTATCACATACCACTGGCGCTGCCTCCCTCCACTTTCCCAAGGCTGATTTCATCCGATTCTCAACTTCAGTTTCACATCCTCTCTCCCGACTTGTAGTAGATCTCAAATATCTAGTTTCTTGGATCTGTTTTATAATCGTGGCTGTACTTTCATGTATAGTTATCCTGTCCCTGCCTGTATTATTAATCACCATAGCTTCAGTATCATCTACATCTATTCCTGAGCCACATATCTTAAAAGACTCTTGCCATTTTACAACCCTTTTCTGTATGGCTTCCTTATGTTCAGTGATAACCCAAATAATCTGCATATAGCAGCTCAAGAAACTTTTGCGAGCTCCGAGTTTGTCTCTGGCATGTCAGTGGATAAAAGATGCTTGGGAGAATATTGATAAAGAAATGATTGTGAAATCATTTTAAAAAAATTCATGCCACCGAGGATGATGCCTTATTTGATGATGTAATTGGAAAGAATTTCTGTTGTCTTAAGAATGGTAATATTCAGTCTAATGAAAAATGGACAAAAGATAATGCCAGTATTTTTTGGAATACACTTTCTCTTGATAAGCATATCCATCTTTGACATTAAAGCGTTCCTTAAATGACTTTTATCATGTTCTTGTAGCCCCCAAAAAGGGTATAGTAAGCTGCAAGTTCAAATGAATCTTATTGGGTCTTGGTAGAAGTATTAGTCACGGAAAAAGGACATCTTTGACTGAACTAGAATGCTATAATAACGCAATCCTAAAAAATCGAATGTTAAGGCAATCTGTAATCAAATCGTCTTACCCTTTTTATAATTAACGAATGAATGATTCACCAGGCAGGAATATTGTGTATGGTGAGAAAATATTTTATCGATTTGCCCTAATCAGTCACGTGTTCGTTTGAACAATTTTTATGAAATTATTCTGCTCTGCCTTCTTCTCTCCCCAAACTCACCATTGTAAAGTCCATATTATGGTGCATGCAAATTAACTCTTGCATGTGCAGTGCTGATCAAATCCAACTTGAAGACATATTAAAATCGCAGCATGAAATAGTCACTATCGAAATTGAATCCATTCTAGTAGGTAACATCATGCTATAACATATAAATACTGTTAAAGAACAGATATTGTTTTTATTTTTTTTTATCTCAAAGAAAAAAAATGCATCGTTGCTGGTTTAGTAATTAACCTGGAATAGTTAACTGGTATAGTTACGTACCCTAATGTTAAATTATCACAGAAATAGTATGGTAATGTAAAAACACATGGGATCCCTGAAGTAATTTTCCCATTTATTTTTTTTTCTTTTAATATTCTTTTTTTTTTAAATCTCTTTTCGTAAAACTATTATCACAGAAATGTGAGTCTAATAATATATTATGGCTAAAATCGAAGAAGTATTACTAGTATTAGATGCAAGTATTAACAGTTTAGGCCTATGTAAGTGTTATCTTGCACCACATAGGCATTTTAAAATAATGGAAGTTATCATTTTAAATATGATAGTTTTCATATTGGAATAGATCCGTCCACTAAAAGGTTCAGCAATTCATACTTTAGTACTCCTTTACAAACACAGGTAAAACATTTTCTTCCTTTTGAACACTTATTAGAAAATGTAAATCTAATGTTGATTTTTCTTTACTTCTCACACACAAAAAATCAACAATAACCAATGATGTTCTCAAATTTCGTTTATACACTAAGTGTTTGTCTCACGTTTGTAACTATCTCACACTTGACAACATGCACAGAACAGGACGATTTTTTCGAGTCTAAAAGTGAGTGCATTGGCACATTATGCTTCGATATTGGTTATTATTGTTATATTTATTAAAGGGAAATATAGCCCAGTGAGGAACGAAATAAGAAGATAAATTATCTGTATAGGAAACAACGAATAATCAAGATAGGATATTTCAAGAACATTGACATTAAAATAGAACTTTCATTTATAAGCTGTCTATATATCAAAGAACTACAAAATAAAGTAAAATCAAGGACAGAACATAGAGAGGAAATAATTACCAACAAAAACAGAGAGTTCATGAAACCCACTGCAGTTTGGATGGCAAATGCCATGACGAAACAACACCCTAGAAATGTAACTGCAACCAGATACAGATTCTCCCTACTAGCAGAGAAAGAGGATGATGAGAATATGTTAATTGGAGAATCCATGACCAAGGGAAACACTTCGGCCTCAGAAAGAGGAGAAAGGTCAGGTCCTATCCAGGTTTCAACGCACAGAAGATAGAAGAAGTAATTAGTATAATCAAATCAGAAAACAAGACCACTACTATTATTGTTCAGGCAATCGGAAACGATCTATTCCTGTGAGAGGATGATGTTGGCCAAACAGAACTTTCAGTTAAACATCTAGGAACCAAACTGTTGAAACGGCTAGGAGCAACATCAGTAATACATTAGTTATAGGTATTCTCCCAAGACGGCCATAGGGATAAATGAAAGACTCAAGTCCATATGCCAGAACAAGGAAGCTAAATTCATAGATCCTCGAGAGACTTTTTACGACAAGAAAATATTATACAAAAGATATGGAATACACTTTAATGAAGAAAACAAGAGTATAGGGAAACTACCTTAATCCAAACCTATAAAATTACTAAAGGAACACAGTAGACAAAAACACAATCTCTACCCTTGGAAAATCCTTCTACAATAAATATGGTGAATTTCTAAAAAATATAGATAATGCTGATAAAAATAAAACTAAAACACTAGTAAATCCGGCAAACTAGCAAAGTTACATAGGAAAAGAAAAAAAAAGATAGAACATTCCCTCAAAGTGGCTGAATTTAATGCATAATTAATTAGAAATAGATTGTGAGGAAATAGATGCCACGGGGATTACTGAGACCTGGATTCAAGAAAAACAAAGAATTTTATCAGAGAATACGTAATCAAAGGTTTCACGTTTTCAAAGAAGGATTGCCTTACCATAAAAGGTGCGAGGTGTAATGCTCTATATTAAAAATCAACTAAGGCCAATATAAATTAAATTAGAAACTCAATATGGAGTGACAGGTACAAATGTTAACACCGTAGGAAAAACATATCCATACTAGTAATATGTAGATCACCACACCACTAGTAAGAACAGGACGAAGAGCTGTACAAACAACTTGGACAAGAAGTGAATAATAAGCTAGCTGTCCTAATGTGAGACGTCAATGTAGCAGTAAACTTGGACACTATGAATTCTATACCATACCCTGAGGAACAAAGGCTAATAGAATTATTTATCAATGAATTCCTCCACCGACGGGGCGATAAACCCACTAAGGAAAACAACATCCAAGATATTGTGCTAACAAACAAAGTAGGCGAAAATATTGGCAAAGGTAACAACAGAATAGTTAGGTTCCAGGTCAATATTCAGGCTCATCTGAAATTTCCAACCCTTAACCCCCAAGGGGTTATTTTTTCCCCAGCATATTTAGCAGTATATATTTTTTAAATTGCTCTAATAGCCTTAATTTTTGTCATAGAGAGGTCAGGTTGGTCTCATTCTCTTGGAAAAAGCTTGAATTTTCTCAAAAATTTATCAAAAATATGAAAAAATAAATTTTATAACATTTTTTTGCAAGGACGTACCAGTACGTCCATGAGGTTAAAGGGATGAGTTTTTTTAAATGTACCAGTACGTCATTTGGGGGTGAAAGGGCTAATGTAGAAATAAGGAAAATTATAAAAAAAAGGCAGACTACAGACGGGTTAATTAGATACAACTGAAGGAATACACCAAAAATTTAGAATACGACAAAACAGGGATCATAGATACACAAGGGGACTCCTTTTTAGAAATATATATAGAAAAATAGAGTCAAATGTATACCTAGGGAAAATTTTACCAAGTAGAACTCCACAAACCAAATGGTTCAACAAAGAAATAGCCAATACAATAAGAAGGAGAGCTTGGCAATAGACATCCCATACCTACACTTTCAAAAGTTTTTTGACAAAGTCCCTCATAAAAATTTAATGTTCAAAATTAGAGCACCAGGAATCATTAATGAGCCAGCAGAAGGGATCAAAGATTGACTGACAAACAGATTGTGGTCAGGAAGTTCGTATGATTGGCCTTGATTTTAGTGCTGCCTTTGACCGTGTTAATCATGAGGCCCTTGTTTCTTAGCATTATTATTGATTTTTTAAGTAATAGATCTCAAAGAGTTGTTGTTGATGGGCACCATTGCGAGTTTAGGAATGTGATATCTGGTGTTCCAAGGGGTAGTGTTCTTGGCCCATTAATTATCATACTATATACACATGACATGACGTTTGGTCTAGAAAACAAGCTTGTTGCATATGCAGATGATGCTACTCTCTTTGCATCAATTCTATCCCTTGAATATAGATCTGGGGCTGCTGACTCCCTTAATAGAGATCTAGCTAAAATTAGTACAAGGTGCAAATTATGGGGTATGAAGTTGAATACTAATTAAAACTCAAAGTATGATTGTAAATGGGTCAAGGACAGTGGCTTCACAGCATCCGGATCTCAGTATTGATAATGTTTCTTTAACTTTGTATTACTTTTAAAATTTTAGGCGTGGTTCTGGACAGCAAATTTACTTTTGAGAAACACATTAGGTCTGTGTCTACTTAAATTGCACAAAAAATTGGCTTATTGAGAAAGTCTTTCAAGATTTTCGATGGTCAATCTATTCTGAAGATGTGTTCTAATTCTTTCATTCTACATTGTTTTGAGTATTGTTCTCCTGTCTGGTCTTCAGCTGCTGATTCTAATCTTAATTTGTTGGACAGAAACTTACGGTCTATTAAATTTCTTATTCCTGATCTAGATATTAATCTTTGGCACAGTCGTTCATTTAGTTCATTATGCATCTTGCATCAGATTTTTCATATTTCTGACCATCCTTTACATTCAGATCTTCCTGGACAATTCCATCCTGTTGGTAATACCAGGCAGGCAGCGAATTCTAATAGTCAGGCCTTCTCCATCATGTGGCTCAATACTACACAGTATTCTAGAAGTTTTATTCCAGCTGTAACTAAGTTGTGGAATGATCTTCCTAATCTGGTAGTTGAAGCAGTAGAACTTCAAAAGTTAAAAGTTACAGCAAATGTTTTTATGTTGAACAGGGTAACATAAGTCTTTTTATAGTTTATATATGACATATCTGTTTTAACGTTGTAACTGTTTTTTTAGAATGATTTGTTGTTAATCTGTTCTCATCATTTATTTATTTCCTTATTTCCTTTCCTCAATGGGCTATTTTTCCCTATTGGAGCCCTTGGGCTTATGTCATCTTGCTTTTCCAAGGTTGTAGCTTGGATAATAATAATAATAATAATAATAATAATAATAATAATAATAATAATAATAATAATAGTAATAATAATAATCAACAAAGAAGCTTCAGAGTGGGAAGATGTTATAAGCTGAGTACCTAAAGGATCCACCCTTGTCCTATCATTATTTCTGATTTACATTAATGACTTAGATTTTGTAGAATAGCTAGATTTGCCGATGATATTAAAATGGGTATAAATGTTGTGAAATCAGAAAACATATAAGCCTTAAGAGAGGACGGAATTAAGATAGGTGAATACTCTGGAAAATAGCGAATGCTTTTCAATTACGAACAATGCAAAGTTACCCATAAACACCTTACTCATCTATAGGTAATTAAATAGAAAATGTGGACGAGGATTAAGATATCGACATTATCATTAGCAGAGGTTTGAAGTTCACCAAATATATCATAAAAACTGAAAAGAGAGCACAAAATCTAATATGTTACACAAGGAGACAATTCAAATACAGAAACAAAGTCACTAAACTTCATCTGTACACATTACTAGTAAGGCCCAATCTAGAATACTGAGTCCAAATCTGAGCTTCAGGTATTCTGAAGGATATCGATAGGCTAAAAGCAGTACAGGCTACGGCCACCAGACTAGCTCCAAACTTTGGCAATTTGGATATAGAACGTTTGAACATATTTGTTCTACGAACTCGACGACTAAGGGGACAATTAATAGGGGCATTCAAAATTCTTAAAGAAATAGAAAAAATGTAGATTAAAACAATCTATTCATGCTCAGCACAAATCAGACCAGAGGTAAAGGATACAAACAGTAATTAAAAGGATACACCTCACTCAAACTGGTAATATCTTTACATACAAAATAGCAAATGCATGGGACGATTCCACGGATATAGTTAACAGTAACACGGTAAAAGAGTTCTAGAATAATTTAGACAAGATCATAAAAACCTTAAATGTTCAATAAAATCGTTCTACTCAAGAGCAAATGGAGTCTCCCTGGATGATCTAACAAATATTTGGGATATACAAACATCCTTTTACCTGCCTGTAAACCCCCCACCTCTCTCTCTCTCTCTCTCTCTCTCTCTCTCTCTCTCTCTCTCTCTCTCTCTCTCTCTCCTCTCTCTCTCTCTCTCTCTATATATATATATATATACATAAATATATATATATATATATATATATATATATATATATATATATATATATATATATATATATATATATATATATATATATGTATATACATATATATATATATATATATATATATATATATATATATATATATATATACATATATAGATATATATATATATATATATATATATATATATATATATATACACATATAAATATATATATATATATATATATATATATATATATATATATATATATATTTATATAAATATATATATATATATATATATATATATATATACATATATATATATATATATATATATATATATATATATATATATATATATATATATATGTATGTATGTATGGGTATATACATATCTATATATACATACATACATACATATATATATATATATATATATATACATATATATATATATATATATATATATATATATATATATAAGTAAACGATGTTGTACTAAGTCCATTTTTTCTCTAAAGATACCATAATTAGATTTGAGGGGAACAAGAAGAAAACCAAATCTTTTTTTTTTTTTGGTGACAGCATTAGTCCTAAGTAGTTGAGAGCTCCTAAGAGATAAAAGTTAATCCCAAAATGAACTCTGAAATAAATACTCAGTGTGAAAAGCTTTGGGAAAAGTTTGAGAATTGGTAGAGTAAGTTTCAACTTTATTCTTAAGTCACGATCATCGGCGATAACTTCTTCTCATTCTCGAAAAGGCAAAGCTGCTACGGAAGTTTTATTATAC
>NC_090742.1:101000994-101003494 GCF_036898095.1 Palaemon carinicauda | reverse complement strand
TGTTCTTCATCAGCTACCAATTCACGTGATATGATGGGCAGGATTCGTTCATTAGTTTTCTTCTGCCTTTCAGACCGGTTTCGAGTAAAATATTTTCAGGCAGATTCCCATATTGTTTTGACTGCCCGGAGCTTAACTGCCTGAGTCAGTTTTTCACGACTATGGATTCTTTAAGATATTTGGAGTCTTTGTCACAAAATATGCTTTTTGCACAATAAGTGTGCGACTTACTGGTCCCAGGCTCTCAGGATGTTTTTCTTTTTTTTATATACTAACTTTATGTTTGCCACAAATTGAAAATTTAGTTATTTTTCCAATACGACACCATGCACAAGTTTAAAATCCCTTTAACACGAAAAAGATACAAAGTTTATGTGCCCAATAAGTATTTTTAGAAATAGGATACAATACTAGATGTCTAGTTAAACTAGCTTTGATACCTCCAGATGGTACCAGTCAGCCAGCTGGCCCTTGCGTTACTCATACAGAACTCTCTTGACATTCACTCTTAACCCTAAATTCTTTACCACTGTCTTCACCTCCCCTAATACTTTGCATCCTTATTCACTCTCTGACGTACATGTGCTTCATTTCCACCATTTGCCACAAAAAAAGACTCCAACTTTCTTTAGTAACTCTCCATTCAACATATTCAACCTAGCATCACCCTCCCTATCCGTGCATCTCATAACCTTACTCTTATCCACATTAACATTTCACTTAGTTTTTTTCACACCCACTCCTAAACTCAGTCACTCATCGACCAAGATTCTCCTTAAAATCTGCCATCAATCTGTCTGAATCATTTGCAAACAACAACTGATTCACCTCCCACTCATGATCACTCTCTTCTATCGGCTTCAATGCTTGACCAAGCGCTTGAGAATTCAACTCTCTGACAACTCCATCAACAACCAAATTGAACAACGTTGGCGACATCCCACATCCCTGTCTCAGTCCCATTTTCACTGGATACCACTCACTCATTTCATTTCCTATACTAACAGATGCTTTACTGTCTATGCATCAACTCTTCATTACTTGCAACAACTTTCCTATAATTCCATAAAACCTCATCAAATTTCCGTTGTGCTTCGCTATCAACTCTATCATAAGCTTCATCCAGATCCATAAATGCAACATACACCTCCTTACCTTTTGGTAAAGATTTCTTGCATATCTACCTAACTGTAAAAATCTTATCCATACATCCTCTACCCCTTTTAAAACCCCCTCATTCTCCTGGGATTGCATCCTCTGTTCAATCCTTAATTCTAATAATTAAGGTTCTACGATACACTTTCTAAACACACTTAAAAAACTAATACCCCTTTAATTAAAACATTCATGAACATCTCCTTACCTTTGTGTAGTGTAACAATACGCGCACATACACAGTTCAATGGTACCAGTGATCGCATAAAACATATATCAAACAATTTCAACAGCCATTCAGGTGAAGTCAAACCCCCCTCCTTTAACTAGACAATCCTGCTCTCGTTTCATCTTGTGCTCTCATCAATTCCTCTCTTGTAATTTCTCTCTCATTTCCATTTCCCACCACTGTCACTTCAACACCTGTAACAGCAGTTATATCTGCCTCCCTATATTCCTTGACATTCAGCAACCTTCCAAAATATTTAACCCACCTTTTCCCTGGCCTCCTGTACTTTCAGCAACTTTCCCTTATTATCTTTCACTGTCTCTTCGCTTCTCAATCTATTCATCCTCATTCTCTTCCCTTCTTTCCAAAACTTCTTATTCTCTCCATACGGACGACCTAATCCTTGGTTCCACATCCAGTCAGCAGCACTCTTTACCTAGGGTACCCTAGGTTTTACTTCAAAGTTTTTCTCTCTATATATTGCATACTTCTCTATATTATTACTCTGCAGCCATTCTTCAAATGCCCTCTTTTATTTTTCCAATTTCATCTTCACTTCTCATTCCAGTATTTAATACCCTTTCTTATGATACCGCCAACAATTCTCCTACCACACATATGACTTGCAATCTAAACTTAATTTTCTTTTACTAACTTCACTCATCCGCTAGAGCCCTAGTTTCTCTTCCTTTCACCCAGTCATAGGCCACTTTTATCCTTTCTTGATATTAACTTTTTGTCTTGGGCTTCTCAGCTCTTTAACCTTCACTGCTTCCCTTTTACACCCCCACTCTAATATCCCATTATTTTGCTATAACTAATTTTTCTTCAACTAAGAAGTGATCAGACATACCGTTAGCCATACCACTCTTCCATTTGCCACTTTTCTCCATATAAATTTGTTACTATCATTCTTCCTTAAAAAAAAAAAAAAAATAAAAAAAAACTACTTATTGCCAGCATATATACCAGTCTCTCAACACCCTAATTTTCACCTTGTACGCCATAGTTCACGGTGACACAATCTACCTCTACAGCACCCATTTTGGCATTTACGTAATTCATCAAAACTACAAAATTCCTTCTACCCAATCTTTCTACACACCTACTGAATTT
>NC_090742.1:100990994-100995994 GCF_036898095.1 Palaemon carinicauda | reverse complement strand
CCGGTTGTTTTATTGTCTTTTCGGGGACTCATCACCAAACTGTGGAGATTTACGACTAAACTAATACATGTACTCTGTTGGACTCTCCAAGCCAGCAAACGACCATGCCTCTTCATCTGCTAAATCATGCACAAGCGAAACTAAAAGATATTGTCTGGTCTCTTGCACGCCTTGATGTCAAGCAAGATTAGGTGTTAGAGTATTCTCAATCTCAAATCATCCTTTCTTGGAGTGCTAGTAACTCAGTATGAAATGATTATTATCTTCCACAGATAATCTAGCATTTTTGCCAGTACGATGAAATCTGGTCACTGGTTATGCTACAGTATATTCAGCAATGAAAAACTAGACTGGCTCGCAGTTGGTTCAGACTGAAATACCCATGTAGTGTGATGAGTGTATTGTATTGTGCGGGATATCCAGTTTATGTGACAGGAGAAATTCCGTACCCTAGTCCTATGTCTAAGAACACATAACTTGGTGAAAACTATCCTGAAATGCATTGCCAAAGTATTGGGTGGAAGTGGATCTGACAAGACATGGCTTCATGCTCGAGTCTATGATCCAGAGGTCAATACAATTACAGTCTGCCTGCCCAACCATTCCAATGAATACTCTACAGCAAATTATTTGATGAGAGAGCCTTTGAGTCATACATGGTGGAACTTAGTATTCTCATTGAACTCAAGTCAGTTGTTGCACAAAATAACAGCATGGAAAGTCGGAAGTACATGGCAGACTTTGAATGTGCATCTCATAAGTTACAAGATGTTGACAGATTCATTGAAATAAGGTAAGCTGGAAAAGAAAACTTCAATATCTGGGCTCAATTTCTGAAAACGATCGTTAGAATGAATCATTTGCAGAGGGCCGATCCTGCAGTCGTATGGAAACTTTATTTGGATGTAGTTCAACGGGCTCTTTACTTGGTCGCGGACATTAATTCAACTAACTACTTACGCTGGTGCTCAGTCTACCTTGAAGTCATGCGACGTCCACACAAAACTGTACCATCAGTCCACAAGCACTTTTAAAAACGAAGTTTTTCAGCCAAAGTCATCCTTGGCAAGATTATTGTTCTTAGAGGCGACATGAAACTAGAGCAGCGATGGAGTTATTGTACAGGCCAAACAGAAACAATATGTGGCTCAGTGACACCTAATATATTATGAAATAATGGCCATGAAGAGACTACATAGTCAATATGCTATTATGCTGGATACCACACATGAACCTGAATCCTTCCATCACCACGAAGCTTCACAGTCTACTACAGACCTCAAGGAGGCTCATGTCCAGGCAATGATGCCGTTCACAGAGGAAATAGGGTGTCCCAGGTCTCGAGAGGCATGTGAAAATTTGAAGAATTTTGCAACAAAAAAGCTTATGACAACATACATCAGATATAAGATCTTGAATGCTATTGTCAAAAGAAAAGAAAAGTATATGAGTGTAAGAAATGATAGATTCCTCACTAAAACTCAAAACATCACCCTCAGCTTACTCCGATGGAAATTGAAAACAATGAATACAGTCAGAAGTATTGCACAGACCACATTTAAGAGAGTAGTCAAGGATATCTACATTGTTAATAAAACACTGGAACTTCTTAGTGATCGGGGTGTTACTAAGGGGGGCCTTTTGAAGTATGATTTTGCACCCTCCCCTCTGTTGATTGATGAAGTTAGGATGATGAAAAAGCCAATGAAAAGTCACTTGCTTCAAGAAATGGAGACGCATCTTGAGTCTGAGGACTACAACTATGACCCTCGGAAAAATGCTGTTTTTGTCATAGATGTGATGGTAAATATCTTTAAGGTTGGAAATGGGGAAATATCCGCATTTGATGATCTTCTCTCAGAGTTTCTTTCACTTACTTCAAAGTACCATGAATTTGGCCGATTCGACTATGTGTTTGCCATGTATTCCAATGCTTCTTAAGCGAAATACAGTGAAAAAAATGAGACGTGATGACAATGTTCCTTTCCATTGATAGACCATATCCACTTCCAAAGGACATGGGAACATTCAGGCCTTTAAACACAAACAATGATAATATCCAACAGTTCTGGGCCAAGTTTCAAAAGTGACAATGTATCAAGGTTCACCAAGGTACAAAATACGTGGTCACATCTACTCTCTACAGTGCATTAAGCGGCTGACTTTTGTATACTAATACCTACACTTTATTCACTCAAGGCAGGGAACAATGTAAGCGTAATGACTTCCAAAGATAATGAAGTAACTGTTGCCCTGCTATATCATATTGCTCAATGGCATTGGGGAACAGTGGTTGTGAGTTGGAGTGGGGTATAAAACTTGATACTTACCTCATCACACTTTGTTTTAGTGCCTTGGTGGTTCACTCTGTGATGTGTTGCCAGCTGTGCACAGTCTGACTGAATGTGATATCACCTGCAACCAAAAAGGCTGCTTTGAAATTCCAACCACATATATGCTTGAAACACTTTGGAAAGTCGCTGAACCTCTCAAAACAAATGAAGCCCTGAAACTACAGTGTGATGCAAGAATTTTTTTTATGATTATTGATCTGAGGTGTTTCATTACACAAAAGCAAGTTCCTTCTAGAACCCTCCTTCTGCCACTCAGAAAATATCTCTACATATAAAACGCAGCTTATATAATGTGTACACTATGATGCATTGTTTGAATATTTACTTGGACAAATAAAATGGGGTGGTATTGAAGTCAGATTACTATGGTTATGAATATGACTAGGAAGATTTGATAACATGAATATCATGGAAAATATTAAACCCAAGTGGTCAGCATGCTGTACTTCTCTCATAAAATGCGCCAGGTCAACGTGTCAATGCAGAATGGCTAATGTCAAATGTGGACAATTTAGTTAGTGCTTGAGGAAATCTTTAAATAGTTTGTAAAAATTCTATTGTGTTAGTGCATGTATAGTTATATGTAGGCAAAAGTATTAGTTTTCAATATCTCTAAGTTTACATATTGCATGGCAGACAAATTGTTTCCATGTACCGAGTTTAATGCACCAAATTATTCGAATACACTAAATGTCCATGATGTGTATTATGTCCACTGCCTTAAGTATTAAAATTTGACAAATGATCTCTCTCTTCATGGTCCATTGTCATGCAAATTCATGTCACCATTTTTCTCTCAAGTCTGATACTTTTTGTTGAACACGATCATTTCAAATCCATTATAGAATTATCTGAAAAAGTGAATTTCCCAAATGACAAAAATGATTCCATTGGCCTCTTTGTCATTGAAAACACCCATGTAGTTATGAAAATCTCCGTGATAGGAGCACTATTTGCATAATTATGGGTACTTTTATTAGACAGCAGACCGTCGCTGGTTTGGCATAAGGGTAATCTGTGTTTACTATTTCTCTGCTGAACCATTAAATTAACCACAAGTTCAAATATGAAGACATATGAGAAAAAAAGAAGAAATAATAAAGTTTTTTACTACGTTTCGTGGCTCTCAATAAACTATTAAGCGAATAGGAAGCCACAGTGAATGAGCTAAGTATCAATCTGAAAAGAAAAGTTCCACAAAATTCGGTAAACATTTGCTCTATGTTCAAATGATGGCTTATGTTGAAAAATACTGCTGAAATGTTTATTCCTATCCCTGGTCTTTTAAAATGTATGCAGTATTTGCCTTTGCAGTAGTTTCTGTTTGATTTCTTTTAGCAAACATAACTGTAGTCAATTTCTCAAATTTGTTCTGATCAAAAATACTGTTTGCCTGTGGAGAAAAATTGTACCACTCCTAGAAATACTAACCATTTTTTTTTTTTTTTAATTTCATCATGTAAAAAAAGAAGAAATGTAGTTTTACCGTAACATAGTCATGTAACCTTGTCATCCCCCAGAACCAAGACTATGTAAAAAAAAAAAAAAAAAAAACAAGCTTGTGTAAAAAGGACGTAATCTGATCCAAAATTATATGAAGTAGGTAGAAACTTGAATCCGTTCGTTTTCTTAACTATTATGATGGTAATTTATCAATTAAAACTGTATCGAGACCGCAATTATAGGCCTCGCGATTCAAGTCAAATTTAATTTCAAAATGACACCACACATATCGTTGGAGAAAGTACCAGATCACAAATGATGACACACCAAAAAAGATTAACAATAACTACCAGAAAGTATAGGAGGTATAAATACATTAGTTTATTGCAAACCAGTAGACGCATTTTATCATTTGAAATATATGAATGGCATCATAATTGAGTTTCTTCAATCATTTCTTCATCAATACATTGTAAATATATATTGAATGTGTATTCTTCTAGCTTCATTTGAAAAGTGAGAATCGCTATACCTCAGCCAATTGAATGGCATGAATATTAATTATGACGTATATCCTACTGGCCTAGAATATCATTACCTGTTCCAACCTGTTCTCACACATATTAATGTTCATGATATTTTAGTCATTCGTTATACATTTCCAAAATTAATAAACACTATTTGACAATGTAATGAAGAGATTAGTGTGTAACCACATAATCAAACAAAGAACCAAAATAATGAACAAGCACATTCACACGCACACACACAAACATATATATATATATATATATATATATATATATATATATATATATATATATATATATATATATATATATATATATATGTATATGTATATATATATTTATATATATATATATATATATATATATATATACATATTTATATGTATATATATATATATATATATATATATATATATATATATATATATATATATATATATATATATATATATATATATATATATATATCTATATATATATATTTATATATACATATATATATGTATATATATATATATATATATATATATATATATATATATATATATATATATATATATATATATATATATATATATTCTTACGAAGCTGGTCTATTGTAGAGTAAATATCCTATGTATATATTGTATTTGTGTGTTTGAGAGGTTTATAGCCAGCTTGAAAATTGAATTCC
>NC_090742.1:100934567-100970494 GCF_036898095.1 Palaemon carinicauda | reverse complement strand
GTTATGGGAAAGGCCAAGGGGCAGAGTAACGGTGGGCCGGGGCAGTCCTTGTTAGAGCTGAACGGGGGTGTGATGGTAGGGGAACCACGAAAAATTATGGGATGAACGTAAATTCAGTATAATTTCTCCAGATCTTAATTCCATCATTATAAAGATTCTAACTTATTATTGTATGGTATAGTTGTTGTGTTATTTGCTATGCCATTCTCACGAACAGCTTGTTGACAAACAGGATCGATGTTTAGTTTGGAAATTTATTATGACCCGACTGAATTTTTTTTTTCGTAATCACAAGATAGGAGTCCTCTCTCTCTCTCTCTCTCTCTCTCTCCCTCTCTTCTCTCTCTCCTCTCTCTCCCTCTCTCTCTCTCTCTCTCTCTCTCTCTCTCCTCTCTCTCTAGGTAAGAATATAGAATGATCAGAAATAAATGGAGAATTGAACAAAGATTGGAAAAAAGTATTAGTAAGTGATAATATACAGGAAAATACGGATATATTTTACAAAATACTGGAGAAAATTGTTGAAAAATATGTACCGAAAAAAAAAAAATTAAATAAACATCAGACATGCATACCCAAGAGACAGAAGGATCTTATTTCAGAAAAATAGAAAGTGGAAAGAAAAATTTTGCAAAAGAAAAAAAATATATGGAAAATGATGGAATTAAAAAGTAAGGTAGAAAGTGCAGAGAAAAAGATTATACGATCGAAAGAAAATGAAAAAAGGGACTTAGAAGAAAGGACACTTCAAAATATCAAGAAAAAACCCAAAGTAACTCCTATGCAAAAAAGGAGTAAAGGGAGATTAGAAATAGTCCCCCTAAAAAATGGAAGGACGGTTAACGAGTAAAAAAAAGGAAATATGTAACATACTAGCAGAAAAATATGAGAGTGATTTTACGCCAAGAATTGCGAATGAGAATAATGAAACAGAAATGAGAGGATAAAATAGTAAATATCCAACGGATATTAGATAGTGATGAAGCAGATATTGTGTAGGCTATAAGCCAAATTAGAAATGGATCAGCGGCCGGGCCAGATGGAGTTCCAGCGATTTTGTTAAAAAAAAAAACTACACACACTATCGCGAAGCCGCTTGCACTACTGCTAAGACAAAGTGTAGGAGCGACATGTATGTTAAACATAAATTAGCATATATAACCCCTATTTTCACAAGTGGATCAAGACTAGAGGCAAGCAATTATAGACCAGTTAGTCTACATCACATATTAAGAAAGTGTATGAAAGGGTAATAAAAAGAAAATTATGAACCATTTGGTTAAAAATTATTATTCAATATAGGTGAACACGGTTTGTGTCCGGAAAAAGTACACAAACCCAACTGATAGCACACTATAAAATCATATATAAAATATGATAAATGAAAAAGACACAGATGTGGTCTATCTAGATTTTGCAAAAGCCTTTGACAAGGTAAACCGTAATATATTAGAGAAAAAAAATGAGAAACCATAACATTAAGGGAAAGATAGGAAAATGGATAAAAGAATTTCTACAAAACAGAAAACAGATAGTGATTGCAAATGACAAGAAATCAGATGAAGCTCAGGTAATATCTGACGTGCCACATTTTATGGTATTGGCTGCACTGCTGTTTTCTATTATGATCTCAGACATAGACTGCAATGTTAAAGACTCTGTAGTGAGAAGTTTCGCCGGTGACACAACAATAAGTAAAGAAATTACTTGTGATGAAGATAGGAACTCATTACAAAGAGATCTAAACAAAATATATGAATGGGCGGAGATAAATAGGATGGTATTTAACTCCCATAAATTCGAATCAATAAATAATGGAAACAGAGAAAAAATGATATATGCATACAGGGGACCTAATAACCACACAATCACAAACAAGGAAGCAATTAAAGACCTTGGTGTAATATTAAACAGGAATATGTTATGCAACGACCAAATAGCAACACTGTTGGCTAAATGTAAAGCAAAAATGGGAATGCTATTCAGACACTTAAAAAGAAGAAAAGCTGAACACATAATTATGCTGTACAAAACTTATGTACGTAGTACACTCGAGTACTGCAATGTCATATGGTACCCACACTATCAAAAGGATATTGTACAAACAGAGAGTGCACAAAGGTACTTTACTGCTAGAATAAAAGAAGTTAAGGACATTGACTACTGGGAAAGACTGCAATTTTTAAAATTATACAGTCTAGAAAGGAGAAGAGATCGCTACATGATAATACAAGCATGGAAACAAATGGAAGGAATTGCTGAAAACATCATGGAGCTAAAAATATCAAAAAGAGCAAGCTGAGGTAGATTAGTGGTGCCCAAAACTATACTCGGAAAACTAAGGAAGGCACAGAGGACATTAATCCACTACGCACCAGCATCGATAATGCAGCGACTATTTAATGCGCTGCCAGCTCATCTTAGAAACATATCAGGAGTGAGCGTAGATGTGTTTAAGAATAAGCTCGATAAACACCTAAGATGCATCCCAGACCATCTAAGACTGGAAGGTGCAAAATACACCGGAAGATGCATAAGCAACTCTCTGGTGGATATACGAGGTGCCTCACACTGGGGACCTGGGTGAACTCAAACATAGAATAAGGCAATAAGGCTCTCTCAAAAGTTGACTTATGTAATACAATGGTATTTTCTGTGAGGGTTCTTCAATTAAAAAGTGATATGCTAAAATGATATCATTATATGCGTGAAACAAGCACTGTTAGATTGTTAACTAATAAAACCATAGTGGATGGCTACAGCAAGGTTTGGGAGAGAGAACCAACGGACAGAAAAAGGTAATGCTCATATATGCTGAACGGCTGCATACTAATTGTTACTATGCTATCAAGAAAAATGAATTGTTATTGGACTCGTAAAATGTGCACGAGTAAGGTTTTTCAGTGTAACCAACATTTGTAAATTATTCCATAAGTCATTATTTCAGAGAAAAACTCTTCTGGTAGAATATTATATCGAATAACACAACAAATGGGTCTATACAACGGAATTATAATTTCGCATCATTGCCAAAAATATTATGATACTAATGAACGATATGGAATAGGGAGCCGAAGTCATGACATCAGTTAATATGGCAACGGTTAAATACTGTTCGGAAGTATCCTCGTGATGGCTGGCTGCTTTCAGAAAAACGCGCTTTGTTTCCTACTACTCTGATGACAAAAATACATGAAGCGTGATGAAACCACTACATTTCAGATAATATACTGCCCTTATCCTAATCATATGGGATAGTGACTGGAAAAGTCTAGTTAAAGCGTAGCTGTGTTAGAACACTAGTTAAGTCCCAGGTCTGTAAGCACATTAAGCAGTTGTTGTGAACTGGCACGTGGTAATTCGACATGAGACATCGGTTTCCTATTACTTTCAAATAAAATGCTTCTTTCCCAGTAACAGAACGCTTCCTCTGCCCTACCCTACCATTTACGCATTTAGAATCACAATCTTTCGATATATATATATATATATATATATATATATATATATATATATATATATATATATATATATATATATATATATATATATATATATATAGATAGATATATATATATATATATATATATATATATATATATATATATATCTATATATATATATATATATATATATATATATATATATATATATATATATAGATATATATATATATATATATATATATATATATATATATATATATATAATATATATATATATATATATATATATATATATAAAATACATAAATATATAACGGATTTTGAGCGAAGCAAAAAATCTATTTATGGGTGAGGTAGCCATGTCGTCCTGATGGAAGTTCCTATTAGGTAGCTTTCTAAGCTATATTTGACTACAGTGATATTCCCAGAGAATTTTACCTTAAGGTATCCAGAATTCTAACTCCTGGAGCGAATATCCCTAAATAATCTCACAGGGATATCGAATAAAATCAGAGGACATATTCTTGACATGTCACATAGCTATCTTCGCCCCGAACAGTATTAATGCTTCGAGGGGGATATAGTGACAAGAATCCGAAACGAGAATAAAAAGAGAGCCGCTCGTAAGTCATCTCTTCTATTCCGTTTCCAGTGTGTATCTAATGAAGGCAGTGGCGCCCTCTTCATTCCTTGTAGCGATATACGAGGTGGTACAGATACTCTATTATAAGGAAGGGTCAATAAGCCCTTTTACAATAAAAGGAAGGGTGGGTCCATCAGGACGACATGGCTACCTCACCCAAAAATAGATTTTTCGCTTCACTCAAAATCCGTTTTTTGGGCTCAGACCATGTCGTCCTGATGGAAGTTTACCAGAGCATTACTGTATCTGTGGATTCCCAATCAGTGCCGTACTCTCAAGAAAGTATTTTCCTGGTCCGTCTAGACATAGAGACCTATGATGTTACCGTCATACATCATTTCATCTAAGCATGAACTATGTTAGTGCTTCCTGCCCCCTACAGGGAAGAGTCATACTAGACTCTGGAAAAGTCTTGAGGAGTACATAATAACCTATGGATGACAAAAGGACAAGCTTGTATAGTGTTCTCGCCCTATACATTATAAAGAAAAGTTTGTCAAAGAGTTGCCAAAGTCAGAATGAATTTGTGACACCTTCCCCAAAGTGATCACTCTTAATAACTATCGGATAAAGGTCATATCCGCATAGGAACAAATTTGCATCTCTGCCACTCTCCCGTTAGGGTACCACCTCAACCCTTCCTAAAGAAGGGTTAAGGAGAGTGGACTTTGCTTAAATCAGGGAACAATCTTAAAAGACATACAATGATAAAAATATTCATATTTTAATCTAAATGATCAGTACATATCTAATAAAAATGAGTGAGGACGAATAAAACGCAGGGTTCACTATGACCTAGTTTATTAAAATCTAATAAACATGCATATCAGATCTACTTTTCTAGAATTTTTTAAAAGTGGATGATATCTATTAAAGCACAATGAAAACAGTCAACAGAAAATAACGTTTCATCTACCATGAAACAGACTTGCCACTTTAATTGAATAAGTAATAATGCTACAGTCTGTATACTGTTTAATTACACTAGCGTAAGGAACGCTTGGCACAAGTGTCCGTATTATGCTATAGTTCACCAACTTCAATGGAACAGTTCGTAAGGACACTTTCGTGGCCTATCGCTCAGTGTGTAGTACACACAGTGACTACACACCCACCATCTTAATTAATCATCCCAAATTAATTACACTGTTTCTCGCAGAGTTAAAACAGAAGGTTAAAGGATTCTACCTGCTGCTACCACAGATTACTTGAGTTGCTCCACTTGCTTTGCATAGTGCATAAAGAACAACTCGAATGACCACCAGCTGGTGAACGAACAAAGATGTTCAAGGTCCACATAAATAAGGAAATTTTATTGAAGAAGCAACTCCTCTCGGATCATGACTAGCGGGTGTACTGCCAGGACCCGTTTCGCGAATAATACAGGTGAATTTCACCCTTAGTAATAGAAAACCTTGAGCCCGAGGTTTCTCCTCTGAACAGCTATCCTTCCATAAAGTCTGAAATTCTATGAAGATAGACCTTTAGGCACCCCACTGGACATAGAGATACATCTTCCTTCAGAGGGTAGATTCTCTAGGGACCCCACCTGATGGTGGGTAGCATGTTCTTGGAAAGAAACTAGGGAGAGAAAATCATGAGATGTAGGTTTCTGGTTTTCTGTAATGAAGCGAAGACAGTCGACTTCTGTACTCGCTGAGACAGGGATGGATCTGGTAGCGGAACAAATTTTAGGCGTAGTTCCAATGCCAGAGGGAACCACACGCTATTTGGCCACTTGTGGGCCACTATTGCCGCCTTCCCTTTGAAGGATCTCAGCTTGTCAAGGACCTTCAAAAGGAGGTTGTGCGAAGGGAACAGATAAATACCGGACCATCTGTTCCAGTCTTGTGACATAGCGTCCACGGCCTCCGCTAGCGGATCCTCGTATGGGGACACATAACGATCCATTTTCTTGTTGTCTTTCATCGCAAAGAGGTCTATGTACAGCTCCGGGACTTGACTCGAGATGAAGGAGAACGATCCTGCGTCAAGGGACCATTCTGACTCCATTGGTGTGAACCTGGATAGAGCGATAGCTGTCACATTGCGGAACCCTTGAATGTGAACTGCTGACAGGTGCCATTTTTTCCTTTCTGCCAAACAAAAAATGGCCAACATCACTTGGTTGATTTGAGGTGGCCTCAACCCTTGTCGATTCAGGTATCTCACTATCACCTCCTACAGGAAGCATCTCACTTCTACTGTTGTGAACCTAAGGCCTTGCCTCCTTGACCGCGTCCTCCCCTGAATCCCCTTCCTCTTGAAGGGCGTCATGAAGAACCTCTGGCTGTTCCTCTAGCCCTCGAACAAAAGGAAGAAGTCTGCCTTTTGAAGGCTTAGTCGCCACTTGTTGAGGTACCAGTTGGTACGTGGTTGGAGGTTGTGCCATCATCTGAGGCACCGCGGTCACAGGAAGTTGTTGTTGTTGATGCTGTCAGTAAGGTATAGCCGGCTGAGAAGATGGCCTAGGCCTTTTTGTCTTCCTCTTGGGTTGGGGACCCTCATCCTGAGAAGAGTTCCTCTTAAGATCTAAGCCCCACTTTTTGAGAAGGTTCCTATTCTCTGTGGCGGCCTTGTCTACTACCTCTTTAACCACATCATTGGGTAAGAGGTCTTTACCACAGATACAAGAGGATTTCAGTTTCCTCGGTTCGTGTCTCACCACAGCCGAGGCGAACACGAACTCTCTACAGGCTCTCCTAGCTTTAATAAAGCTATAGAGATCCTTTGTAACTGTGGCCAGATGAGATTTGGCCTCCATTATGAACATGACCTGGATCTTGGGGTCACTTGCCATTGTTTCTAATGTCGTTTGCAACGACATTGATGCCGCAAGTCTTTCCTTTGTCTCTTGCTCCCTGTGCAAGAGAAACTACGGCAGCTTAGGGAGTTCCTCACCGAACTGACGTTCAGCAATATCAGCTTCCAGCTTCCTGACTGAGAAAGTAAGGTGTACGTCCTTCCAGTCTTCTTGGTCCAAGGGCAAGGTCAGAGATAACGGCTTGCACTCCTCCAAGGAGGGGCATGGTTTCCCTGCCTCCACCACCTTTAAGGCTGCCTTATATCCCTTTTTCATGAAGGGAAAGGCTCTGGTAGGAGAGGCCACAAAAGAGGGAAGCTTCTTACTCAAGGCTGGCACCTTTGAGTTCGTGAAGCCCCTCTCTTTCATCGAGCTTGATAGTAACGCCTGAGCTTTACTATGATCCAAAACTATGACCTCCTTCGGGTCAGTTTCCTCCTTTGAGGCTGGCTCCTTTCTAAGGTGGACATAACAGTCCGGGTAGGAATCCTTATTGGGCCAAAATTCCACATCTTCCAGGGGAATTGCTCCCAACTTTTCAGATATAACGATCTTCCCGATTGTCATTGGCATATGTTCGGCATACCTCCAAGGATTGGTATCCAAACACAAAGGAAGATCCTTCACATTGAGTCGCTTCTGGGGCCCACGTGATGCTGCAAGTCTACATAACTTCAGTTTATTGCAGCCTCTTTCTCATCATTCTTCTTCTGAATTTGTTGGATCATTTCAACAATAGAAGAAAGAGTCCTTCCCAGGTCATCTGGGATAGCAGACGATGTAGAGGGAACAGGTTCTGGGTCCGGAACCGATGTAACCAACACCTCATCGATTTCTTCCTCTTCTACTTGAGGAGTCTGGCACAGCTCCTCCTCTTGACCTTCTCCTAGAAGGTCCTTCTCTGTAGAATCCGACACCTCCGAAATCCTATCGTGCAATTGGATGTCTTGAAGGGCGGCCGAGACTTCAGAATCCACCGGATTCTGGGCAGTTGGTATCTCCACCTGAGGCTGGGGCATGATTGCATCAGCCGATGCTTTAGAGAAAAGGTAGGCCCTCATCTTCTCATTTGGAAGGTAGGGGCCTGAGGTGTTTTTCTGAAAACCCCTCACCCAGGATCGCAACTTTTCCCTGGCAGTATCCCTTGACTCCGTCGACTTGGGGTCGTCAAAAGCCTTAGTAATCAGGTTAGAACATACTGTACAAACCTGAGGGTCCCAATACCGGAGATCACCTCTGGAGGCTGCGCATGGTGCATGCCTCCTACAGTATTGATGTCCACAGAAGTACTTATTGCGGACATTACAGAACACACTCCCGCACTTCGGATGGTCCTCCTGTAAAGTGAAGAAAAATCCATGAGTATCAAGTGAAAGCTTTTCACTTATATTGAAACATTTAGCTTATATAGAAAAGCTATAAAAGAAAGAAGGAAAGACACATACTTGTATTTACTGTCCAGTCAATTGCCGTAACCTCCCAAAATATTAAAACTAAGGTTAATTCTATACTAGAATACCTTATGTAATTTCCTAAACGGAAATTTAATGTATAGTTTTAATATACGGGATTGAAAGAATACAGAAAGAACTCACTTTCTATATAAAGTACAGTCTCAACAAAAGGCTGTACAAGATAACATTAAGTATGATGAAGAACTTTAGTGTTATCACAAACTCTGTACAGCAGTTTCTACTAATGCAGTGTGTACTACACTACGAATATAGCAACTGCTGTACATCGCATGCTATTGTGCCGGCCAGCACGCGCCAGTACGTGCAGGTGCGTGCCGGCCGGCAACTACCCCTTTATAGATCAAAGATATACTATCTTTAACTAATAGGCGGAAGCCCTCCGATTCGCGACTATGTGCTGGCCGGCAATCATTGCCAGCCGACGGCTGAAAACACTAATAGCCGGCTGCCAGCCGCTAATTGTAGCGGCCAGTGAATTCGGACTGTGATTCCACTGCCGGCCGGCAAAGGTAATAAAACCATGCCGCCGACAGTAGCCAAGAATCAGAGAACCTCTACCTACCCGGCTGGCGGCTGTCAATCCGGCAGCCGGAATTGGGGTGTAACACAATAGTCAGAGAAAAAGTATGGATGTAAGGTTATAGGGCGGCATGCCATACGACCTTCCATCCAGAGAGAGTGAACTTATGGAAGGGGAGAATGTAATATCCAGGCTTCCAAAGAATCCACAGCCTGCCGGGCTTTACCGGCAGACATGGAAGAGAGACCAAGGGAGGTCTGGGGTTCACTCTGCAAAGAAAAAAGGGTCTCTGCCGGCCGGCACGTAATTCTGGGCGGCATAGAGCTGAGCCGGTCCTCCATCCTAACCTATGCTAGGTACGGAAGTAAGACTACGGCCAAAAGAAAATAAAAGAATGAGAGGTGAGACACACTCAGCAGTTAGGGAGCTCATCCTAACCAAGAGTTGTCTATTAGGGAGGAAGATTGGCAATGCTTGCTGTCCTCCTCCCAACCAGAACAAAGTTATGAGAAGTTATTTCGTCGAGCAACCGAGAAACTTATTCTCCAGCCCGAGAAAAAACGACACAGGACAGTCTGCTAGGCCAATAGAGGAAGGAATCATCAGAATCCTTCCGACATGGACTAGGGAAGCAAACCTTTCTGTGTCCGCTCCTAACCTAGCAAAGGAGACTTATTCTCCATGCTAGGAAGAAGCAGACCACAGACTAAAAACTCTGAAGTTCTGCCCAACAAAAAAAAACCAGTCACTCTGGTTATCAGGACAGGGCAGAAATATCCTAGGATAGTAATACCTGGATTAATATACAGGTAGAACCAATAGGATAAGCCAAGGGCTTTCAAAGGGACAGAGGGATTGAACTTGGCCTCCAGAGGAGAAAAGAACAATCGGGATGTGTGAAAGTATACTACTGTACCTAGAATACTAGTTAGGTAAGGTGAGAATCGATTACCTAAGTCACCTAAACTCTCTCGTATACAATCTTGGAAAAAAACATTCAACAATATCTTACATGTATAAAATAATTGCCTATAGCTTCAATAAAATAACACTCGGAAAAACTTACACCATGCATGAAAGTACTAATGCCAGACGTCTAGGCTACGAGCCTCGCGAAAGGCAGGATCGGTACCTCGACCGTGTCGAAATCCCCGAGCTAACACTGACCGAACAATATAAGCATTTCTAGAGTAGCTAAATAGCAAAATTATTAAAGCGTAACAAACCAGGAACGTTGCTCTAGCTAACTAACAGACCCATAAGAGCGAGCGATAGCATCCTGGGAGCCTCCAGTAGGCAACAGCTGTTGTTTACGTTAAAATTACTTTTGATTTAATTCAAAACGACAAGAGCTTACATTTATACATAGTAAAGATAATACTCAACTTTCCAGAGGCAGAAGAGGCCGGAGAAGTCATCAAAAACTTGAATAAAATCCAAAATAACGAGAGAACACAAGGGAAAACACCGAGTAGTTGAGCTACACGAAAAGGAATGAAGAGGGCGCCACCGCCTTCATCAGATACACACTAGAAACGGAATAGGAGAGATGCCTTATGAGAGGCTCTCTTCTCATTCTCGTTTCGGATTCTTGTCACTATATCCCCCTCGAAGCGTTAATACTGTTCTGGGCGAAGATAGCTAAGTGACGTGTCAAGAATACGTCCTCTGATTTTATGCGATATCCCTGTGAGATTATTTAGGGATATTCGCTCCAGGAGTTAGAATTCTGGATACCTTAAGGCAAAATTCTCTGGGAATATCACTGTAGTCAAATATACCTTAGAAAGCTACCTAATAAGAACTTCCATCAGGATGACATGGCCTGAGCCCAAAAATATATATATATATATATATATATATATATATATATATATATATATATATATATATATATATATATATATATATATATATGACCCATGTAGATGGATAATGAAACATCGGAATATGGGCTTTCTTCTTTTATTACAAAAGGTTCGTTTGTAAGTACACGTACACAGCTACCCTCTCAGGTGAGTGCTTGTCAACTCGAGCGGCCAAAAGCAACTAAACTCCCTTCACTAGCAAAATGCAATCTTGTACAACATGCTGAGATATAAGTTTTTGTGGAATACTCATGAATAGTGAGTTCATTTACCTTAACGTACAACACGCATCTATATACATGAATTAGGACATTACCTCCCGCCCCCCAATCTCCTCACTCCGGAAGGAGATACACACTCGTCCTCACTAGTCTATGATATATGCAGGACACTCCAACCCGGAATAGACATGGCATGTACTAAACAGAAATGGAACCAAATAAATATATATATAAAAATCACCAAATAGAATAACATATCTTTCACAAAATAAAAAAAAAATAAATATTGAATGTAAAAATGTACACAATACAATATAAATAATTCCACTCATTTCTTCTTAAGACTTCTGAAACAAAAATACGGAATACCTAAAGTGAAAAAAAAAAAATCATAACGTCAGTTTTACACAACTTCATCAATAACCTCCCTCTGGTTGCGGGCAATACGGACTTTTTGGGTGGGGCAGGAATAGATATTCCATCATCCTCGATTTTACTTGCCAGGGTTTACGGCACAATTTCGCAACACAACTCACCACCGCTGTTTTGCCATTTATTTAAATTACTACAACAATTGCTCTTTCAACTATCATGCGGTGGCCACTAGCCGTTTTCCCGAGAAAATCATTCATCTTCCCGCCCTTCTCTTATAACATTAAGTATAAGGTATTCAAATCTACACATTTTCTAACACTGCGTATCCTCATGGCTGAACTTTAATCCCGCAGCCACTTGCCATTCGCGAACCACCAGGCCCCAGCAACCAGGAATAATATAAATGAATGAATAATACAGCATCTACCTGACAGATCTTACATGACTTATTTAAGCTCGGATTGCTTTTAGGTTCACTCAGCATTTTTAGACGTATTGCCACACCCAGCAAAATTACCACAACATTTTACGTATACATTAAGCATGAGCATAAGAAAACATTGTTATCATCAAGTTTATTTAATATACGTTAAAAGAAGAAATGAAGTCTGCTCAAACAACAACAGCAAAGGAAAAAAAAAATTCTACTCATCAACTCAAAGAATGTCACGTATGCAAGGCGTAAGAAGGAACACTTTTGAAACTACCTCTTCAGGCACCACATATATGTGTGGCTGATGAGGCTCAGACACTGCGCCATTAATAATGCTTTGTATCACAACTGTGTTAGATTTAACCATCTTTACTCGGTGCGGACCCAAATACGCTGGCTCTTGTTTGTGTTTCTTAGGCTGTAATAATTTCAAAGTACCGTATATGGTAACACAGTATCCTGTCTATACACTAAAAAGAAAGGAGTGTCCCTGAGCGAAGCATTATATGCAATGTTCAAAGCCAGCTCTGCTGTAGGAAGCATGGCGTGCCAATGAAGGCGATCATCAGCCACTAAGTAACGCAAAATTCGCACTAATTCCCTATTATGCGATTCAACTAAGCCATTTGCTGGAGGCCTTTATGCGGTCACTGAAAAGTGTTCAATTTTCATCAAGTCCATGACCGACTTCACCACCTTATTTATAAACTCCAGACCATTATCACTTATCAAAATTTTCGGGCAACCAAAACTAGTAATGAAAGAACACAGCACCTGGGCTAATGAATTCGCTGATTTATCTAACATTGCTTAAGTATGAGCGTACTTAGTAAATGCATCCACAAATACACATATATACTTATGTTGTGCTAAACCAGTAGGAAATAGTCCTACCATATGCATACGGACTCTATAAAATTTAACAGGAATCACAGACCACTTTCTGGCTTCCGGTACAGTGTTTTTATGTTCTTTGAAACAGTTACAAGCATGATAACCTTTTATGTAATTCTCTATAGATTTTTTCATTCCTAACTAAAAGAAGGAATCATGTGGGCTCCTAAATGTTCTATCAATCCCTAAATCCCTTGCATACGGACTTGCATGTACAATGTGGATGGCTCATTTAATTGAAGAGGGAGGAAGAAGTACCCTTGCACAATATCCCCCCCCCCTCCCTCCTCTCGTAATCACAATATAAGATATCATTTTCTATAAAAAAAACTTTTCATGAGGGACATTCAAAAATGACAAATAACTCTCCGATTCCCCTTTATTCACTGCTCCTACTCTTTCCACCCACTCCTCTTTTTTCTGTTTCTCTTGGACTTCTTTTATGCCCCAACCTCCCAAGTCAATCAAACCTGCATCATCAGGGCATTCAGTCTGGACACCCTGGTCATTTCCTCGGTCACCCACATATATTCACCTTTGCTGCTCGTGACTCTCTCTCTCTCTCTCTTTCTCTCTCTCTCTCTCTCTCTCTCTCTCTCTCTCTCTCTCTCTCTCTCTCTCTCTCTCTCTCTCTCTCTCTCCCGTCTTCTGACTGCTCATTGGGAGAATTCACATCCTGTTCTTTATTTTTTCTATTTTGATGGGGGTCATCAATACTTTTTACGTTCTTCGTTCCTCTTTTATGCCCTAGTTGTTACTCTAATTACTGCACTTTTAGAGAGAGCATCAGCTACCTTGTTAGCTTTACCTTCTATGTGGTGAAAACCCTTCATATCAAACTCTAACAATCTCTCAATCCATCACGCTTGACGAGAGGTCAAATAATTTTCATGATACAAATCACGTAAAGGGTGAATTGATGCCTATCTATAGCCCAAAGAATAGCCAAAGCCTCTCGATTGACTGTACTATAATTCTTTTCTGCCCCATTTAATGCCTGGGAACCAAACCAAATGGGTCTCTCTCTGCTATTCGCATCTGTTGTCACTAAAAACGGGCGATCTAATCTAGGATATACGAGTAATTCAATGCTAGTAAAGGCAGCTTTCAAATGGTTAATGGCCCTTTCTTCTTCTCCTCCCCAATCTATTACTTTTTGTTTCTTTAAAGCATTTAATTGTCTTGCTATCTCTCCAAAACTTCTTATGAATTTATGGTAATACCATGCAGGCCCAAGGAACCCAGCTACTTCCTTAGAGTTACGTAGCCTGGGGAAATCTGTAATAGCCGCTACTTTACTGGGGCAGGGTTGGATACCTTATGGGGTTATTGTGTCACCTAAAAATTCGACCTGTTCACAGAAACATTTGCACTTTAACAAATTTATTTTCATACGATTACGTCGTACTGCTTCTAAAACTTTACGAATATTATTATTATACTCTTTGGCCGTTTTCCCTGTAATTATGATATTGTCTAAATAAACAAGAACATTATGGTCAATTAAGGGAGACAAAACCGCCATCATTACTCTAGAGAAATGACTTGGAGTTGTTTTAACACTGACAGAAAGAAAATTAAACTGAAATAGTTGATCATTAGCTATAAATGCCGTTTTACATTTACTGTCTTCCTGAATGGGTATTTGATAGTAATCATGTTTTAAATCAACAGTTGTAAAATATCTACTATCCCATACTTTCACAAGTAATTCTTCGACCGAGGGCAATGGAAATGCATTATCCTTAGTGACTGCATTCAACTTCCTATAATCGACACACAATCTTACCGAACCATCCTTTTTCCTAACAGCTACAATTGTAGAAGCCCAGGGGGAATCACTCTCCTCGATTTTCCCCTGATCCCATAATTTATCAATTTCCCTTTCTATCTCTCCCTGGAAATGAATGGTTACCTTATAAGGCCTTGACCTGATTGGCTCCGTCTGCCCAGTTTCAATGCTAAAGATAAATTGATCAACCCTCCCGGGTGGCTTATATCCAATTGCAATTACATCGGAATAATTTTTGACAATGTCACTAACTACAGGCTGATATTCTGACGGACATAGTTTTCGCGCTTGCATAATCAGATTCTGAGTGTGTTCGCCTGTGCGGGCTGGAGTAGTGGCTCCCCACATCTCATTATAACCAATTTCACATAACTTTAATTCACACACAGAATCACTTACTAAAACCACTCTTATAATTGACAAACTTACTATCGTTATATCAGCTCTGTTCTCTTTTTTCTGTCAAGCCCTTTAATATCATATGGGCCCGATTGTCATGGGTCTTAACAACGACCTTGGTTCCTTCCGCAAAAGGGTGACATGGGGTCACTGATAAGCTCGTAAGTGTCTGGAGAGACAACACTTCTTCTCTCTCAGGTACATCTGTTACTTCACTTACATGTCTCTCCAAGCTTACACATGCACTTACCCCCTCACCATTTTCTATCGGCAAAATGTACCCTCATGCTTTTACTGTTATTGTATCTTTTCCCCCGAAAATGCAAATTTGATTATTAGAGATAAAATCAATTCCCAGGATAGCCTCGATTCCTGGAATTCCCAAGGTGGGCAAGACAGAAATATCATGTGTAAACTTCACAGACCCTACCTTAAAGTTCACGATTGTTTTAAGGTTTATGTGTAGTTTATTTCCTCCTGGCTTGTCAAAAACAAAGGATGCTGCCGACAATAGTGGGTTTGATGAGAATCTTTTTTTAATCAGTGATTCACAGGCACCGTTGTCAATCAGCGCTCGAGTGGATTTTTCTGGCAGGTCAATCCTAACTGGTTACATTTCTAGACGGCCATTACGAGGTATAGGGCACCGGCCAATGACCTCAGCTGCAATGCCGCTGCTCCCTAGTGCTGCGAGGGTGATGTCGGGGGTACTGATGGAGTTCCCAGTGGCTGCTCTGTCACCACGTCCGTCGTCGCCACTTCCTCGGCTACTGCTTGTGATGTCATGTGAGGGGGCATCGAACTCCCTCATCTCCCCTTTCCTCTGTTTCCTTTTCCTCGGATATTGGCCGAGGGGTGGAGTGCGTGTGCCACAGCCAGCCCGTTCTGGGCGTTTTTTGCTGAGCACTCTCAAGATAGATGACTGTAGTGCCCCTTGGGTGGGGCACTCCATTCATCGGAGCCCCTCTCCCCCACACTGACAATACCTAATTTGCTTACTGCGTTCCCCCTTACCTTTCTTCGTGGGTCGAGTGCCTCTCAGGGCTGCCAGCTTCTCGAAATAGGGCCAGTTATTCCCAGTAATTTTTCCTTCTGGCAAACTGTCAAAAATGTTTTGTATCATGCTCACTACGTCTGCTAATGAACAATTGTCATCGAACAAATAAGCACATAAAAATGGGTTTACTAATCTGCGAATATGTTTACGGGCAATTACTTTTTTGTCACCTTCTGGGAGATTTGCACTCTGGTTAGCAAACGAAACGCTATCGCGAAAAATGCGTGTTGTAAAACTAAGAACGGATTCACCTTCCCGTATTTTTGGTTTGTAATTTTCTTTTATGTCTCCCTTTCTAGCATCAGGCAAGGCATACTTCTCAAATAAATATTTTTTTATTTCAGTATAACTTCTTAAACTGTCTTGTGGCCAACACATTATTGCCATTACCAGAGCATCTTTCAGCGATCTAATGACTTCAATAGCTTTTTCTCTTTCCTACCACCTGTATGTGGCTACTTCAAAGTCTTTCTAAAACACTTTAATCGAATGAAACCCTTCGTTTGGCCATTGATCATCAAAAGTCCTAATGCTTGCCTGGACTTCTGGCAGCTTTTGAACTACGATTTGCGTATCTTCACTCGGCTGTGCATGTGTGCTTTCCCTTATGTGCATTTGGACTTCGTTTATGTACGTCAGATATGCAGTGGGTGCATACCGTGCCTCTTCTCGTTCAACCAAGAATCTGTTCACTAATTGTTCTAAGTTTTCTAACTTATTTTCAAATTCTTGGGTTCCAATTTCCTGTCTATATTCTTCATCGTGAATGCTATATACTACTGCTCCTTAGTTCTCATCTCCTGCACCAGCAGCGTCTGCTATGTTAGTCCTTGTGTATCTAGGCATCTTGAACTTTTATTTCCCCGGCACAAAGAACAATTTCACTCATAGTATGCACAAACAGACACATTTTTACACCTGACACCATGTGACCCGTGTAGACGGATAATGAGACGTCGGAATATGGGTTTTCTTCATGTATTACAAAAGGTTCGTTCGTAAGTACACGTACACAGCTGCCCTCTCAGGTGAGGACTTGTCAACTCTAGCGCCCAAAGGCAACTAATCTCCCTTCACTACTGAAATGCAATCTTGTACAACATGCTGATATAAAATGAAGAACAGGAGAAATTATACTGAATATATGTTCACCCATAATTTTTCGTGGTTCCCCTACCAGCACACCCCTTACAGCTCTTACAAGCACTTCCCCGGCCCTCCATTGCCCCCCCCACCATCCCCCCCCCTTCCCCCCCCCTCCCCCGTGTCCTTTGCCCTCTCCCCAAACAGACATATTTTTACACCTGACACCATGTGACCCGTGTAGACGGATAATGAGACGTCGGAATATGGGTTTTCTTCATTTATTACAAAGGGTTCGTTCGTAAGTACACGTACACAGGTACCCTCTCAGGTGAGGAATTGTCAACTCTAGCGCCCAAAGGCAACTAAACTCCCTTCACTACAGAAATGCAATCTTGTACAACATGCTGAGATATACTGTAGGTTTTTGTCTTATACTCATGAATATTGAGTTCACTTGCCTTAACATACAACACACATGTATATACATGAATTAGGACATATACATATATATATATATATATATATATATATATATATATATATATATATATATATATATATATATATATAATCATCATCTCCTCCTATACCTATAGACACAAAGGGCTTCGGTTTGATTTCGCCAGTCGTCTCTATCTTGAGCTTTTAAATCAATACGTCTCCATTCATCATCTCCTACTTTACGATTCATAGTCCTCAGCCATGTAGGTCTGTGTCTTCCAACCCTCCTAGTGCTTTTTGGAGCCCAGTTGAAAGTTTAGTGAACTAATATCTCTTGGGGAGTGCGAAGAACATGCCCAGACCATCTCCATCTACCCCTTACCATGATCTCATCCGCATTTGATTTCTAACCCTGTCTTACCATTTAACTCTCAATATTCTTTTGAAGGCTTTTCTCTCGAATCTATAATATCTGTTGGAAAGTGTTTCATTGTCATACCATGACTTATGTTCAGACTGAAACACCAATCTCACTAAACTGATATATATATATATATATATATATATATATATATATATATATATATATATATATATATATATATATATATATATATATATATATATAAATACACACAATGATTTTTAAAGGAAATTTTACGCAATTTCAATTCCAGATTTTACATAGCATACCCGTTGTCGGATTTTTTTTTCCATCTTTCATTTAACTCAAATTCTAAAGATCCTTTATTAGAGAACATAGTCCTAAATATTTTAGTGATTCCACATCATTAATCCTATTTCCTCATTCCAATATTTCATCTTCCAATGTATATTCCATTCTACTTAACTCTGTCTTTCTTCTAGTTATCTTAAGCCCAACTTCATGTGATATTCATCCATTCTGGTAAGCAGGATTTGTAAGTCTTATGGTGTTCTGCTAATAAGGACATCGTCATCAACATACTCTATGTTAGCTAATTTCCTGTTACTTATCCAGTCCAATCCTTCTCAACCCTCCCCAACTGTTCTATGCATTACAAAATCCACGGGGAGGATAAACAATAAAGTTAATAACACATTCCCTTGGAGTACTCCACTGTTCACTGGAAATTAATTTGATAAGACCACAGTAACATTAACTATGCACTTGCTATGCTCATGAATATACTTAAATTAAATTCACATATTTGAGAGGAACTACACAATAATGTAGGACTTTCCATAAAACTGGCCGGTGCACACTATCAAAGTCTTTCTGGTTGTTCACAAATGCCACCAAAAGTGGATTTCTATATTCTACACACTGATATACCACATTTCTTAAAATAAAAATTTGATCAGTACAACCTCTACCTTCTCGAAATCCTGCTTGTTCATCGCACCTTTTCATGTCTTTCTCTCTAGTCTCTTTAGAGTGAGCATATATATATATTTATAAGTACTGACGTAAGTTCTTATGTCTCTAAAATTATTGACCTCAGTCAGACCACCTTTAATTGCCAATTTCACCAACACTTCTAGCTCCCATATATAAGGTTTATGGCTGTTCATGGCACATTCTACAAAATAATATTTTTTTTTTTTTTTGTATTCTGGAAGTCACATAATTTTCGGCCAATATCATCTCAGTAGTTATTCCATCGTATCCAGGCACTTTCCATACATTTAGTTTTTAAATGACAACTTCGACTTCAAATACACTGAATTCATTCATGGGCACATCGAGGGCTTCCTCAACTTTAGGTATATCAGTCAACTTATTATCTTCATATGCTCTAGCCATAACCTCACTCAAGTGTTCCATTCAACGTTGCCGTTCTTCATCCTTTGTTGTTATAACAGATCCATCCCTCTGTTTGAAGGGTATATGCTTCTTCTTTGCCCCAGTAGATATTTTATTAATAATTCAACTACAATATCCTCTCATTGTATTCATAATTTCGTCAGCCTCATCTGCTTCCCTGTTTAGATACTCTCTCCATTCATGCATGGCTTTTCTTTTTACTTCACTATCAATAATGGAATTTTTAGCATGCTCTATCTTGTAATTTTCATTACTTTTTCAAAAACTTTTAACAATCAATTTCTTTCTTTGTCTCCTTTACATGGTACCCCAAGTAACATTTGATATATATATATATATATATATATATATATATATATATATATATATATATATATATATATATATATATATATATATATATATATATACATATATATATATGCATATATATATATATATATATATATATTTGTAAATATATACAAATACATATATGTATATATACAGTATATATATATATATATATATATATATATATATATATATATATATATATATGTGTGTGTGTGTATATATATACATACATATATATATATATATATATATATATATATATATATATATATATATATATATATATATGTGTGTGTGTGTATGTATGTATGTATGACAGAAAAAAACAGAGAGAGAGAGAGAGAGAGAGAGAGAGAGAGAGAGAGAGAGAGAGAGAGAGAGAGAGAGAGAGAGAGAGAGAGACTCCTAACTTGTGTTTACGGAAAAATTTTCAGCCAGGGCATAATACATTTCCAAACTAAACATCGATCCTTTTTGTCAACCAGCTGTTCACGAGACTGGCATAGCAAATAACACAACAAATATACCATACAATAATAAGTTAGAATCATTATAATGATAGAATGAAGCTCAGGAGAAATTATACTGAATTTATGTTCATCCATAATTTTTCTTGGTTCCCCTACCATCACACCCCTCACAGCTCTTACAAGTACTTCCCCAGCCCTAAATTTCCCCCCCCCCCCCCCACCCTGTCCTTCGCCCTCTCCCCATAACAACCAAACTCTTTTACACCTGAAATTCTGAAATCTATAGATATTACGGGTGACAGAGGGGGACAGGAGACGACAGGGAAATTGCTTTTGACTCTACATATGGCTAGCTCCTAAAACCTCTCTCCGCCCAAGCTACAACCAGGGAGAGCAAGGCAATGTTCACTAATGACTCAGGCTTCCCAAACGCCTTCTATCGTTTCCTCATATGGGTGGTGAGGTTAGAGACACTACAAGAAAGTATTGAGCTCTAGCTAGTCTCGAAACCCAGACCTGCAGATCACCAGACAGGAACGTTTCAAATGGGGTACCACACCAAGAACCTAAAAATCTTTGAAATAGACTACAAAGTATTGTGAGCTGAGGGCGGTGCTTATTTTCATAATCTGCTCTTATATACCTCCACGAAATTGTTTACCTCCTGCTCATGTTTACCTGTTGAAAGTGCTTAAAAGTGTCTGGGTAATGTTTAGTCTTTTAGAAAATATAAAATATAACAGCTTAGAAACAGGAAAAGAGAATAGATGTACCTTGTTATCTTGAGTGAACAAATTACTGGAAGTGATTCGTCTTTTTTAATTTTGAAATAAGATTTCCAGTCGTAAGAGTCTCCTAGGAACATCAAAAGGACCCTGCACTCTTTTTGTTCGTCAGAATTTACTTTCATGAAAATTCTTTTTTTAAAGGTAACATTTTATAAGGCGTTACTTTACTTAAGGTGGATTCACCATTTGTCCTATACTTTAAATCTATGATAGTAGGCTGACCAGAACATCAGCCACCACTTGAGATACTACTGCTAGAGAGTTACTTGGTCATTTGACTGATCAGACAGTGCTACATTGAATCCCTCTCTCTGGTTACGGCTTATCTTATCTTTGCCTACACATACATCGAATAGTCTGGCCTATTCTCCTCTGTCCTCATAAACCCAACAATAATGAAATTACCAAACAATTCTTCTTCGGTCAAGTGGTTAACTACTGCAATGTAATATCTCAGTGGCTACTTTCCTCTTAGTAAGTGTAGAAGAGACTCTACTAGAAGAAGGACACTCCGAAATCAATCCATTGTTCTCTAGTCGTGGGTAGTGCCATAGCCTCTGTAATATGGCTTTCCACTGTATTGGGTTATAGTTCTCTTGCATGGAGATGCACTCAGGAATGCGGTTCTATCTCATTTCTTTTCCTTTTGTTTTTTGAAATATTTATAGTGTGTATGTGAAGGATCGAATTTAATCTGGTTTCTGTTCTTAAAATACTCAAGTTTGATTGTTCATTTTTCTCTTGCAGTTTATTTATTTCCTTGTTTCCTTTCCAAAAAATTCTATTTTTCCTCGTTGGAGCGTTTGGGATTATAGCATCTTGCTTTTCCAACTAGAGTTATAACATAGCTTGTTATAATAATGATATTAATCTTACTCAAAGTAACTTAACGTTTGATAATTTCTTTTCCTAACTTAACGTTTCAGTATCTGTTTAGAATTAGCAGAACATTGTATTATGACATACTAAATTGATTTGAAATAAATTTGGTCTTCATAGACTTTTAATATTTTAGAATCTGAAAACTTATATTGAACAATTTTTATATTTTAGGAAAAGCAACGCTAAAATCACATATATTTAGGTTAAGTAAATGGGTGTATTAGTGCTAACACTCCTAACTGGTGATGATCAGACTCCTTGTGAGTTAAGGATGTGGGGTTTGGTGGAGCCTCTAGGTCTATCTGCTGAGGGTTCTAGGAAATAATTCCCCCGAGGAAAAAATCCCCGAAAAATCCACCATGGAAAATATCCCCCGAGCCATAGTCCTCCGCGGGAAATTAATCCCCCAAAAGGTAAAGATTAAAAGCATGTATCATTAAAGTAATATATTATATTTTCATAAAACGAATTAAAAAAAAAAAGTCGAGATATAAACAAATGCGGCAACATAATCTATAATATAATTTAGCATGATTTAAAACCTAAGATTTGAAGATAAAAGGTAAGATTTTGGCAATTACTATTAACTTAAAAGTTGAGATTAAAAGCTATTCCTTTTAAAGAAAACCTACAATTGAATGATTTTCCAAATCTATAACATTTTTCATCCGTAGAGCAGTGTTCTTTTATGTATTTTTCTGTTGCACTCGAGGATGACCAGTAAGGATCTGAGTTATATGAACTTCTTGTACCAGCAGTCCTTTTTCCTTTTTTAATACTGTACATCGTATAAAAGTCAAAATGTTAGGATGGAAATAACCAACTAATGTTTTATTTCCTAGTTTTGAAAGTTTCCAGATGAAAGTCGTTAAGTAATTAAAGTAAAATCTTTCAAACACTCAATATTCTTCATTTTTTTTTTAATTTAATTATTGAAAGCTTCTGCTTGTATATATACATTTAACTTCGGAGTTAGGGGATTTTTCCTCCGGGGTATTACTGCTGGGGAGATATTTTCCATGGAGGATTTTTCCTTCAAGAATTTTTCCCTCGGGGGAGATTTTTTCCTGGCACCTCTGCTGAGATATCAGCAGCCATTGCCTGGCCTTCCTCTGTCTTATCTTGGGAGAAAAGTGGTCTTGGCTGGTGATCATATATATGTTTAGTTTCTAGGGCATTGTTCTGCTTGATAGGGCCATGTCACTGTCCTGTGCCTCTGCCATTCATGAAAGGCCTTTAAACCTTTAAACAAGTACTTTTCATAAATACTAGAAATAATTTATGTAAGGGTGCAGGAAAGTTTGCAGGTGCATTTGCTTTTAAATTGTATTCCATTAACTAATCAGCAGTAACTGTAGAATGTTAAATAAGCACAACTAAATAAAATATTAGCATCGCTGTTGACTTTCAAAAAGTAAATAAAGTAGGACAAATCTCTTGAACTAACATAAGAAAAATATAGTGAATTGATTCATACTATATGTATCATGAGGCTGCACGTTTTTCCTTTTATTAGGCAAAACTTGCTGAGCTTTACTTAGCAAATAAAAGAATTACCAATTGTAACTAGATAGATAAAAAAATACATATCAAAATTTTGGTTTTAAATAATTGTATTTTCTATGGAAGTAAAAGCAATAAACTCTCTGGGAAAATGCATATCTTACAGTTTTGGCTGTTGTGGTAGGCGATGTGGTAACCTCCCTGGCTGGTGACTGTCAGACTGAGGTTCGAGTCCCACTCAAACTCGTTAGTTCCTTTGGTCACTGCTACCTCCTATCCTTATGAGTTAAGAATGGGGGTTTTGGGGAGCCTAAACAGTAGGTCTTTCTGCTGAGTTATCAGCAGGCATTGCCTGGCTTTTCTTGGTACTAGCTTGGGTGGAGAGGGGCCTTGGGTGCTGATCATATATATATATATATATATATATATATATATATATATATATATATATATATATATATATATATATATATATATATGTATATATATATATATACATATATATATATGGTCAGTCTCCAGACCATTGTCCTGCTTGATAGGGCAAGTTCAGTGCCCTTCCTAAAAGAAAACGACAATAAAAAAAAAAGGTTTAAGCTCCGAGAGCAGAATCAAGTGCACAATCTAATCTGATCTTTATAATATATCGTGATGGCTTTGTTGATGGCCTTTTCTATGACATAAACAACTCGCCCAGCTATTCTACCCGACGTATGTCACAGAAAAGGCCATCAACAACGCCAACACGATATTTTATAAAGATCATGATGTTACTAACCAAAGAGATTTTAAAAATAAGATAAAGCTCCCAAATATAGAAGGTATTAAAAATATAACAAATCATATCAAAACTGAGAACCCCTTTGTTTTTTCATATCCAAAGACCATAGGAAGTGCCCTTACTAATGTTTATCAAAATAAAAGAGATATAGAATCCAGCGTTTATAAAGTACCATGTGGGGATTGTGAAAAAGTCTACGTTGGGCAAAAAGGCCGTTCGCTATCTCAAAGATTATCCGAACACAAAAGATCTGTTAGATATGGCTATGAAAACTCGGGGGTTTTCGTTCACCTTAGGGATTTACTGCACCACATTTACTGGAGTGAGTCGTCTTTGCTTTTAAAGAGTACCTGTCCTTACAGAAGGAAAATCCTGGAATCAGCCATCAAAAATCAATCAAACACAATGAACCTATCTGGGGGCCAATGGAAAGCTGACACAGTGGACAATACTCTTCTCAACCCTATCATTAAGAAGATAATCCACGGAGACCGACCACCAGACATGCATCAGAGGTCAAGACTTCCTCCGAGCGGCTCAACAATAAGAAGACGGACCTGGATGTAATTAAATTTGGCTAATCCTTCAAGCAATTATAACAACTATAGAACAATTGAACACACCCTTTTGCTTTCATATATAAACCGTCACTCTCCACTGTATTCCTCATTTTTACTTTACACCCTGAAGAGGGTCGATGTTAATTGACCGAAATATAGTGTGATTTATTTATATTTCCTGTGTTTCTTTTATGGGCCTTTTTGAAAAAACAGGTTAAACTGTTCGATTACAGTTATAAGTAAGACATATATATATATATATATATATATATATATATATATATATATATATATATATATATATATAAATATATATATATACATATATATATGTATATATATATATATATATATATATATATATATATATATATATATATGTATACATTGAAATATACATACACACACACACACACACATATATATATATATATATATATATATATATATATATATATATATATATATATATGTGTATATATATATATATATATATATATATATATATATATATATATATGAAATATATATATATATATATATATATATGTGTGTGTATATATATATATATATATATATATATATATATATATATATATATATATATATGTATATATATATATATATATATATATATATATATATATATATATATATATATGTGTGTGTGTGTGTGTGTGTGTATTATAGCCACGAAAGGAAAAATGAAAAAGACTTGATTGGAGTTAGTACTTTCAACCACTCAGGACATTATCAAACTCAGTAATGAGAATATATATACAAAGACATTCTATTTATACAGGAGAAGGGGATCCAATAGCTCTCAGTTTCTTAATAATTCCGGAGATGTCAGATTTTAGATAAAATGATAATACTAGATTAACGGAAAACAGACCTGGGCTCAGATTCAAATTTCTACCTTGAGTACAGGAGATTAAAATTGATTTAACAATATTCCTTTGGAAATAGTCATTTACATGGATTACTTTTTCCGCCTTTGACCAACTAATTCTGTGACTTGACCCTAACCAGTGGGAGGCCAAGGCATTATTAAGAGAACCCCTGGAGACGGCCACCTGATGCTGTTTTAATCTGACCGGTATACTTTTTGATGTTTGGCGGACATAAAATAGGTTACACTCTGAACAAGGAATGCTATATATTACATTATTATCATTTCCAGAACTATTCCTAATTAACATGTCTTTTAATGTACAATTATATTTAAACACTACTACAGCAATGTCTAGTTTTATCAAAAGTGGTATAACATCTAAAAAACAAATATGAAATGGCAAACAAAGCATATTATCAATTGTTTCCTTCCTCTCTAATTGGACACTATAAAATGTTTTCTTAGCCTTATTCATACATTTTTCTAAGAAATATTTGGGATAACAAAGATCTGTTGCAATTTTTTTCTATTTTAGTGAACTCGTCCTCAATGTAATCTGGGCTACAAATTCTCAATGCCCTAAGGTACATGGAGGAAAAAACTGAATGTACATATGAAAAATTATTTGTAGGCTTTTTATATATGGAAAAGTTAAATTTATCTGTTTCTCTAACTATTAAAACGTCTAGAAATGGGATACGGTTATTCTCTTTATTTTCTATAGTGAATTTTATTAATGGTACTAATGAAATAATGATTGAAACAAAACCCTCAAGATTGAAATTTTCTTCTAAAATACCTAGAACATCATCAACATATCGATACCACACAATTTGGGAAGACCACACTGAAGGAATTAATCTAGATTCCAAAAATTCCATATATATGTTGGATAAAAGTGGGGACAAAGGATTACCCATAGCCATACCAAAAACTTGTTCATAGAAATCGCCATTAAAAGTAAATTTACACTTTTTAATGCACAAACAAATGAGTTCAATAATAGTATGGGTTGATAAAGGTAAATCATAAGCATTTAAAATACCCGACAGGAAATACAATAAGTCATCAACCGGCACTTTGGTAAACAATGAAGTTACATCAAAACTTACTAATCTATGTCTAGACGTAAGGTTAGCTTTTTATAATTTTTCGCGCAAAGATCAACAGAATTTTTTATATGAGAGGTTGAAATAGATCCCAAGATCGGGGAAAGTAATTCCACTAAATATTTGAAGCATCTGGAGGCACCTCAAAGAGAAAATATATTAAGTTTAATAATGTCTTTCCCTAATTTATGGCAAGATTTTCTGGGGCCGTCTGGTCTTCTCCAACATGATGTAGATATAGGCAATGCTTTGCTAGTAAAGCAGAGTCCATATTGACTGAACCCAGAGAAATGAGCCTTCGTCGAGAAGGAAATAAAATACATGTTGGAGCATGACCTCATCCAGCCCTCCATTAGTCCTTGGAGTTTTCCTGTGGTGTTAGTAAAGAAACCCGATGGTGAGTTTAGAATGTGCGTCGACTATAGAAAGGTCAACGTACATACTAAAAGTGATTCTTTTCCTCTTCCCAGAATTGACGACTGTCTCGATCAGATAGGACCCTCCAAGTTCATTACTAAATTAGATTTATTGAAGGGGTACTGGCTGGTTCCTTTATCTGATCGAGCCAGAGAAATTTCAGCTTTTGCCACTCCATTTGGGTTGTATGAGTGTAAAGTCATGCCTTTTGGATTGAAGAACGCCGCTCGTACCTTCCAAAGGCTGATGAATAGAATTATTTGTGGTTTAGATGGTGTTGAAATTTATATTGATGACTTTGTGGTCCACAGCGATGATTGGGAGACCTATGTGCGTCGTTTGAAGCGGGTATTTGAGGTCTTAGTTGAGGCTGGTTTAGTAGTAAATTTGAAGAAATGTGAGTTTGGGAAGGCCAAGGTTAGCTATTTAGGACATGAGGTAGGTCTTGGGCAGGTCACTCCTAAACGAGCTAACCTGGATGCCATAGTAGGTTTGAAGAGACCATGTAACGTCAGAGAAGTGCGTCGGGTTTTAGGAATGCTGGGGTATTATAGGCGGTTTGTGCGAAACTTCTCTGACCTTGCTCAGCCTATGACGGACTTGTTAAAAAAGGGTGAAAAATTTATGTAGTCAGCGGATTGTGAGAAGGCTTTTCTCAAAATGAAAACTTTGTTGGTTTCCAATCCCATATTAACCTCCCCTAATTTTCAGGAGCCATTTATAATGGCTGTGGATGCTAGTGACGTGGGGATGGGCGGAGTTCTCTTCCAACGAGGTAAAGATGGTATAGTACGCCCCGTTTCTTGTTACAGTCGTAAGCTGCTGGCGGCGGAAAGAAAGTACTCTACCATCGAGAAAGAAGCTCTAGCCCTGGTCTGCACCTTGGTACATTTCAAGCCCTACGTCACCAATTTCTCCTTTCCAGTAGAAATTTGGACGGACCACAACCCGTTAGTATTCATCGAGCGTATGAAGGCGCTAATCAAAGGATTCTAAGGTGGGCTCTTGAGTTGCAAGAATTTCCTCTGGTTATTAAGCATGTTAGCGGAGTGGACAATTGTATCCCAGACACACTATCTCGGATGTAGGTCGGTATAACTCTGCTCTGTTACCTTGGTCCCGATCACGCTCCTTGTGTTTTATGTAGTAATAAGTTTCTTTTGTCATTAATTAATCAGTATGTTTTGTTGTTGTTGCCCCGAATGTTTATTGTAGGAAGTCAGAGGACTTTGAGGGGAGGGCCAAAAGTTGACCGCTCCTCTGATTTTGGACAATCTAGGTTTAGATTTATTGATGGTTGAAGTCTGCCTCTTATGTGAAAGTTTTTGGTCAATGTTTATTGGAGGTTTATGTTCAAAGTGTAGCTTGATCCTTGTACTGGTACATTGCCAGGAGGTGGGTTGTATCTTATTCCTGGAAATGCGTAATACTATTTGTCATAGTGGTTATTTATTAGTTTTAATGTAGTATGGGTTTAGTTGTAAGATACCCTTTGTTTTTGTTTTGAGTAAGGTAATTTTCTTAAAATTTGTCTGTCATTGTTTGTTATTTACTTGCCCAAAAATTTTATTCCATTTGAATAATTTTTTTTTATTTTGAAGGAGGGAGGTGTCACGTCCGTGTGAGTGTTTTTATATGCTGTTACATTATTTATTTTTATTTCAGTATATTAACAGTGATATTTATTTTTATTTCAGTATATCATCAGTGTTAGAACTCATCTTTTGGTTCAGTGAAACCCCCCCCCCCTTTAGTTGTTGTTAACTATTGAACAATTGTTATTAACTTTTGTTTTGTTTACTTTTGGTTGGATCGGATTAAGGGTGTCAGCGACGGAGTTGTGGTGGGATTGCCGAGTGTTCAGGATGCGAGTTCGGGCAATATTTTCTCCCCTACAAGACGTACGCTGCAGCGATCCATATTATCTTAATTCAAGTCTGACTGCTTTGAGGATTTAGCGAGTGAGGAAAATGTCACTCGCGACTGCTTTTCTTCTTGACGTCGGCACGTACACGTTTGCTGGCAAGCACGTAAGTCACGTGCGACTCGTCCTTGCTTTTTGTATCCCCTCTCGTGCAAGGAGCGCACGTAGAGGTGGGGCTGACGTAGGACCCCAGCTCTGTAGGATTTGCATCCGTTGTACCTTGCCGTACCTCGCCGTACCTCGCCATGATCAAGGATCTTTGTGCTGCATTATACGTCGGGGGTTGAATAGCCCGTGAGGAGCCAAGTAGGGAGCCATCCCATAGGTAAGAGGTTTTCCCCTTTTACGTTCAACCTCGAGTTTCTTCGTTTGAGAGAATTAATTTAATTGGAGACGGACATTGCCCTCGTAGACGTCTCAAGTTGATTGTGGCTGACCTCCTGCGCTTTTATACTTGCTCAGAGACGAGTTGTGTTGGTCTCTGCCGTTATAGTCGAGGCGTAAGGTTTGATATATATATATATATATATATATATATATATATATATATATATATATATATATATATATATATATATATATATATATAGATATAGATATAGATATAGATATATATATATATATATATATATATATATATATATATATATATATATATATATATATATATATATATATATATATATATATATATATATATATATATATATATATATATATATATATATATATATATATATATAATGAATAGAAGTATCTTGTCGTGATTCTTTTTCAGGGGAAATATCGCTAATTTTGTATATGTCTTGTGTGTAGTGATTATTTAGTTAGGTAGGTAGGATTAAGGTTTATCCATGTTTATGATTGTTTCTGGTTAGACTTAAGGTATTATCTTTGGGGCCCGCTCTAGTTGAGCACATAATCATGATGTTTAGTGATTAAGTTTTGGGTATTTATTTTTGCATGGAATTAAGTTTGTTCCTGTAGGATTAAGTATTTCCTTGTACATTTTCATGTATGTTCATTTAAGTCTTTGAGATGACTTGGCACAAGATTATTTTAGTGTTTAAGGTCTTAGTATTAAGGTATTAATTTGTTATTAAACTTTGTTCATTTAATTGGTATTTGACTGTTGCCTCCCCATTCTCTGTACGTGCATATTTACCGTCAACTATCTCATTTAATATCCAACAAAGAATCTGGGTCACGGCCTACCCAAATCGGGTCTTGACAAATCTATACTTCAACTTTTCATCATCAACATATGGCACTCGAGTAATCTCTAAAAACAGTTTCATTTCTTATACTGTCCGACCATTTAACTGACAATATTCTTTTGAGGATTTTGTTATCAAATCTACAAAATATGTTAAATATTTTTTTTTATTGTTTCCTTGGATTGTGTGACTGATGTGGTAATGTCCCTGACTCTTTATCGCCAGATTGGTGTCCGAATCCCGCCCAAACTCGTTAATTCCTTTGGTCGCTGTAACCTCAGCATTCTTGTAATATTAGGATAGGGGGGTTGGTTAGAGAGCTTTAGGTATATATGCTGAATCCTCAACAATCATTGCCTTTACATCCATGGGTCTAGCTTGGGTGGAAAGAGGGCTTTGCCGCTGATCATATGTATATATGGTCACTCTCTAGGTTATTTTCATGCTCGATATAACAATGCCAATATCGCTTGCCTCTGCCATTCATGAGAACCTTTAAACTTTAAACGACCCATGTTCATACAGTAGGACCGATACCCTTTAACTGATATATAGCCTTATTTTTGCTATTATTTTCAGGCGACTCTATTTACTAATTTTACTTAACATAGCAATTGTTTTATTTTATTTTTTTTCAATCTTTCATTCAAACAAAAATCTAAAGATCCAGTATTATACATGATAGGTCCTGCAAATTCGGTTTGATAATTCTTTTCCTTCTTATATTTACCAAGCTTTGTAATTCCTGTAATGTTCTGCTAATAAAGACATCGTGATCCGCATAACCTAGGTCAGCTAATATTCAGTTACCAATCCAGTCCAATTGTTCACCACTATCCGCAACTGTTCTATATATTATAAAATTTATTAGGATACACACACACACACAAACATACACACACACACACACACACATATATATATATATATATATATATATATATATATGCATATATATATATATATATATATATATATATATATATATATATATATATATATATATGCATATATATATATATATATATATATATATATATATATATATATATATATATATGCATATATATATACTGTATATATATATATATATGTATATATATATATTATACTGTATATATATATATATATATATATATATATATATATATATATATATATATATATATATATATATATATACTTATATACATATATATATAAATATATATATATATATATATATATATATATATATATATATATACTTATATACATATATATAAATATATATTTATATATATATATATATATATATATATATATATATATATATATATATATATATATATATATATATATTCGTGTATATATGAATGAATATATGTAGATATACATATAAACATTATCCTTACCATCTCTTCCTACGTCTATTGATGAAAATGGCCTCTGTTAGATCTCACCCGTCGTCTTTATCTTAAGCTTTTAAATCAATACTTCTCCATTCATCATCTCCTACGTGACGTTACATAGTTCTCAGTCATGTAGGTCGTGTTTTTCAAATGCTTCTAGTGCCTTGTGAAGCCTAGTTTTATGAGCTAATCTCTCTTTGGGGCTGCGAAGAACATGCCCAAACCATCTCCATCTATTTTTCACCATGATACCATCTACATAATGTATTCTAAGTAATTTATGGTTTCTTTTGTCATCCTAACCCGCCTTTTAACTCGCAAAATTTTCTGAGGCCTTTGTTCTGAAATATACAAAATAAGTTGGATATTCTTTTGTTTTCATAACATGACATATCCATACCGTAACACCGATCTCACCAAGTTGATATATAGACTGATTTTTGTCTTTTCGGCTTCTAGTCATGAGTCCTGGTGAATGAACTGCCTGAAATTTCACATATAATTATGTAATAAATAATTAACTATAGATTTGTTTCCATACTATATCAATTAAAATTTTGCCATTGAATTCTCTGTACCTCGTTTATAAATTAAAGAATTATTTTCCCAGAGTACAAGATTAAAAAAAAAGGACTTAATTGTATTTTTTTCTGTTTGACTCAATATTTGTATACAATATACCTAAATCGCAAGAAGTGATAACAGCGGTTTAGTTATGCTTAGCGTACACAGTTTAGCAATGCGACCTTATAATGTCATTCACCTTTGAAGTCTCCTTTGTAGTTTACCGCTGCTAATCAATTGATGCCGGGCAAACTGTAACTTATTATCTAGGAAACACAAGTAGTAAAAAGTAAAACAGAACCATTTGATGCAAAGTAATTCCAATTCTATTCTGCTTATTCAACTAGGAAAAAGAAAGACATGGAAAATAAAGTAATCTCTTCTAACCTCTGTATCTAAACTTATTTGTAATCTGGTGCTTATATCATGAAAGTTTCGATGAAAACAGTAATGGTTGCAGGGATTGGAAGTAAATTATGTATGTAGTGGTAATGGCTCAGCCAATTCTCCTCAAATATTTACAGGAAGCGATACAGCCCACACTAAAGCTTCTACGCATGTCTCTCGCAGGCCTTTATTTGAGAACACCTACTCATAACAAGGCCACCGTTAGAACTCGGTTATTGATTCAGCCTTCAGTAACTGGTGGCGATGTCTGTCAACATCCATGGGCCTTATCTCTCTCTCTCTCTCTCTCTCTCTCTCTCTCTCTCTCTCTCTCTCTCTCTCTCTCTCTCTCTCTCTCTCATATGAGGTGTAGTGGGATGTAGCATAAACGCTGAAGTTTTGTACATTTGTATAAATGGACTTATATTCTATTTTAATTTTATAATGTTCTTACATCTTTATTTGTAGGTAGTAGATTGGCCATGGCACCATCCCACCGTTGAGATACTACCGCTAGAGAGTTATGTGGTTCTTTGACTGGCCAGACAGTACTACATTGAATTATTCTCATTTGCTCTTTGCCTACACACGGACCGAATAGTCTGGCCTATTCTTTACATATTCTCCTCTGTCCTCATACACCTGACAACACTGAGATTACAAAACAATTCTTTTCCACCCGAGGGGTTAACTACCGCAATGTTATAGTTTCGTGGCTACTTTCCTCTTGGTAAGGGTAGAAATAACTCTTTAGCAATAGTAAGAAGCTCATCTAGGAAAAGGACACTCCAAATTCAAACCTTTGTTCTCAAGTCTTGGGTAGTGCCATAGCATCTGTATCATGGTCTCCCACTGTCTTGAGTTGAAGTTTTTTTGCTTGAGGGTACCGTCGGGCACACTATACTATGTTATTTCTCTTCATCTTGTTTTGTTATGTTTTTATAGTTTATATGAGAGATATTCATTTTAATGCTACTTTCCTAAAATGTTTTATTTTTCCTTGTTTCCTTTCCTCACTTGGCTATTTTCCCTGTTGGAGCCCCTGGACTTATAGCATTTTGCTTTTCACACTAGGGTTGTACCTTAGCAATTGATAAGGATAATAATAATAATTTTCACGTCTCTTAATTTGTATTGTTATTATCATTACCAACAATACTATTAATGAGGTTACTGCTGTTGCAGGTACAAAGGCAAAGGCAAAAGCAAAGGCCTATTTTATTCTATCGATCCATTTCGGGGTATGAGAATAACAAATATTATAAATGTATACGTATTTAGATAAATAAATAAATAAATAGATAAGTATATATATATATATATATATATATATATATATATATATATATATATATATATATATATATATATCTACATATATGTATATATATATATATATATATCACATAAATAGAGAAAAGGAGATTTACAGAATATACTTGCATTTATGTACACATATATTTAGCAAGTACATATTCAAAGGATAAAAACATATATAGATAAGGGAAATTATATACATACACACGCACACATATGTATATATATATATATATATATATATATATATATATATGTATATATATATATATATATATATATATATATATATATATATATATATATATATATCTATCTATCTATGTATGTATGTATGTATGTATGTATGTATGTATGTATGTATCTATCTATCTATATAACTATCTATCTATCTATCTATCTATATATATATATATATATATATATATATATATATATATATATATATATATATATACATATATATATATATATATATATATATATATAAATATATATATATATATATATATATATATATATATATATATATATATATTTATGTATCTATATATATATATATATATATATATATATATATATATATATATATACACACACACATATATATATATATATATATATATATATATATATATATATATATATATATATATATATATATATATATATATGTATATAAACTAACATAGAATAATGGGATTTTTGTGGTATGCTTTAAGTTAGTTGAGCAGCATGAAGACAGACTATACAAACTATGTGATTTTTTCTTATTTTTCTTTAGTAGAGAATCTAATTACAGCCACTGATGATCGATGTTCATATGGGGAAACATAGTTTTCTACTTTCACATTAAAGGTTTGGCCACTGATGATCTTATGGAATGGTATTTAGAGCCAAAACACGCGTTATAAAAATCTCACACATAAGATATGCATTGAAAGAGCTAAGATTAGATAGGAGAAAGAGCAAGCAACAGGCACCATCAGTTTTGTAAAACAGAAGAGAAAAGGACGGCCATCAAAATCTGATGCTGCATTTGAAAGTGCTTCCACATTACAGTTAATCTACTAGAAGTCAGATATTTAACAAATATATGTAATTATTTAGGAGAGTAAATGCAGACAGATTGTATGATGTTGCAACTGAAAATATGGGAGCACAACCCAAAGCTACTGCCCAACAGACAAGCAATACACTTCTGAAAGTCAGATTGAACAATGTAGTCTCATCCGGTCTCTTTACACCAGTTGCAGAGGACACGAAATATCACCTTCTGGTTCAAGCCATGCAAAGAGAGAAATAGAAAAAGGTAACAGATTCCTGAAGGAACACATTATTTTTTCTCTTTTAGTGTCTGACCTGGATATATTTGATATGATGGGAACTGCTATCAATGAACTAGCCAACTGCTCTCCTTTGATTATAAAGGACAATGAACAATCATATCTTGGTTTGCTGGAAACCAATGGGTATACCTTACCCAACAATCTAAGATACAAATCACCCTTCAAGCAACTGGTTCTGGACAACATCTCTGATGTGTATTTCGTCAGACCTCCATACAAAACCAATCCTTGGAAAGTACTTTCTATTAAAGATATAGTAGAATGACCTAAGAGAATATGTGAAAACTTTTTTATATCATCTAGAATATAAAGAAGAAACATTGCAAGTGAGACACTAGAAGTTCGAAGGAACATTTGATATTTATGAACCACCTACTTTGCTTCTACTATTTTGCAAGTATGCAGCCCGATGTTTTCATTAAGTTTGGACGACCAGCAAGGCCAAATCTATGAACCAGAGCTCATCAGTACTGGCACACTTATTTTTACCAAATGCTTCAAACGTTCCTATTGATAAAGAGCTTGTTGTCAGTTCGCCAAACACTAACGTCTTGTTGTAGCATGTCTACATGTAACCAAACTTACCAATATGTACAACCTTCCACGCAGGATAAGGCAAGATGAAGAGGAACACCTCTATGCACAACACATACAACGACATGGGACCAAAGCATGTTTCTGCACTGCTGGGGTTTCATAAGCTAGAATATTATGTTTGGGGGATTTCATTCAGAACTAAAGACACAGGTTTTAAAGCATTCAGCAATCATGTCTTGT
>NC_090742.1:100917067-100932067 GCF_036898095.1 Palaemon carinicauda | reverse complement strand
TCTATACTTCACCAGAATTGGTCATCTGGACCAACCCAGCTTCCTCCAGTGATGGAGATGTTTAACTCTGTTGTTTTTATAGAATAAATACTTAAAAACTATTAAGATGTATTCAGTTAATCCATTTTCATACATCTGAAACAACACTTACTCAATGTGTGCTTATAACAGTAGCACGCCAATAAATGGTGGCAGCGATTAAACTCTAAGACAGCGATTAAACTCTAAGACAGCGGTTAAACTCTAAGAATTAGAGAGATATCTTCAAGACTTCAACATAAAAGCTGTAAAACCAGAGAAATATCTTCAAGACTTCAACATAAAAGCTGTAAAACCAGAGAATGATCTTCAAGACTTCAAAATAAAAGGCTGTAAAACCTGAGAAAGATCTTCAAGAACTCAACATTATCTACAAGAATCTACAATTTTGACTAGGTATTATAGTCCAACGAAACAACTAGCATCAACAAATGTTAGAATACAACCTGAATCTTCAATCAACATCCTAGGAAACCCAAGGACTGGCGTTCAACAATTGCAAAACATATCCAGGAAGAACTACATTCAACAAGAAACTAGAACGAGACATCGCTAACAAAACATCAAGAGAGAGAGAGAGAGAGAGGACGTGTCGACTTCATATATAAGCTAAGTACAGATATTTTGAATTCATTCCAGTTTGGGCAGTGAAGTGTAGTTATCACAAGTTGTTAGTCGATTATTGCTGGGGTGAGTGAATTGCTAAACTTTGTTATAGGAAATTCCGAATTCTCATTTAGAATTTTTCTTTCTTTGTGCTAATTCCTTTTTCTTTCAGAAATTCTCGGGGAAATGTTTTGGGATTAGTAACATTGTTGGGGGAATTTTATTATACATATGCGTTTACGCAGTGGGCGTCTGTACTCATATAGATATTTTGATAGAATTGCAAGGGGTCAAAGAGATAGAAAAAAAAATACAGCAGTCATGGCTCCTCCTGTCAGCCCTACCCCTGGACCTAGTGGTGTAGGCCAGGCTAATCCTCCTCCAATTGTGACGCTTGTAAATGCCAGGTCAGCAATCCTTCCTTTTCAAGGTCGGGTCAACGGGTTCTTGCCACAAAATGTGGAGTCATGGATTTCATCCGTTGATGCCCATTTAAATGCCAAACAAATCGTATATCCTTTTGTACAATTACAAGAAGCTAAAAGTTTTATAGATTTTTCTAAGGGGGATGCGAGTGCATATTTAAGAGGTGTTTCATTTCAAGAAGCAGTTACTTGGGATGATTTCAAAGTTAGGTTACGCGCGATCTATGGGGGTGAGGAAGCCTTGGATGTAGTGTTAACGTTACGAAATACACTTAATCAAGCCACTATGAATCGGCTTAATGTTATTGAGAGAGCAGCTCTCATAGCTGATAGGCTTAACGAATATCAGGACATTTTAGGTAATTCCACTTGGGTTACTAACGATAACATCTCCGTGAAAGATTTTTACGATTAATGTATTTAACTTGCATGACACTTATGTTGCCTGAAGCTTTAGTGCGGTGTTTTGATAAGAAGTTAACGCCTGCAAGTACGGAATTGGATGTCTATAAACAGATAAAGAAACACATGTCCAAGTGTCCAGATCTTGATCCCGTGTTAACTCAAGTTTTTGCAAAGAATGAAACAAAACCACAAACAGTGAACGTAGTTAACAGTCCAGTAGCGGGAGTGACGTGTTACAACTGCAAACGTCAAGGTCACATAAGCGCAGACTGTAGAACAAAATTTTGCTCAATTCACAACACTGCAACGCATTCTTATAGTCAATGTTACTCGCGTAAGACACAACAATATCCTAGAAATACACAGTCAATTCCACAGTCAGTTCCATATGGAAATAAAAAGAAAAATCCTCATTTTAACAATAAGAAGAAACAACCAAATGTCAATGCGGTTCAGAGTCCGAAACAAACAAACACTTCTTCAAATATCGCTGAGCCTGGGCCGTCAAACCAGATCTCGCAAGGTCAGACTAATTTTCAGAATGTGCAGAGCAAAGCAAATACCACATAGTTAACTCTAGAGGGGAAGAGAGTGATGTTGGGTCAAGGTCATTCATGTCAACATCAATAGTATTGAATAATCAATTTAATGTTTTATCAGATAATTGTGAGACAATAGATTTTCCTATGAAACACACGGCCGAATTAAGTAAAACAGTGCATGCTCCCGTAGATTTGCAACGAATTCATACAATAATAAGCCAAAATGAGTTACGGCCAACCTTATATGCTGTAAATTTAGAACACAAATCCTTTACGTTATTTTTTGACTCTGGTAGTCCACGTAATATTATGGATTTGAAGACGCATCATTTGTTGTTTTCGAACTTTCCGATTGAAAAATCAGGAATTAGACTTCCAGGTATAGGAAATAATGAATTAAACTTCATAGGCATAACTCATATTCAGTTCAGAGTCGGTAATCGCACGTTTGCTGATACATTTGTTGTTGTAAAAAACATTAATATGTATCTAGCTGTAATTATAGGATACCCATCTATGGGAAATCAAAACATTATCTTAGCTCCTACCAAGCACGGCGTGTATATCAAAGGGAAATTCTATAAGTCTTCTAATACCTTAAAATCAGTTTTGGATAAAAAGGAGACGACAAATGTAACCGTAACGTACGTTGAAGAACCAATAACTTGTCTCACTAATAAAGAAATAATATACGCGACCCAGCAGAATTCTCGTTCACCCGTAATATCATCTTGCACGCAATCTATAAAACCAAACATACCTTCGAATTTAATAGTGCAAATAAAGAAAACACTACCGGGATCTGAAATATTAATCCTTTCCGATACTTTGAAAACTAACGGATTGTCTGTCACACAAGCTATTTATACAGTAGGCTCACATCAGCAATGTAATATCGAAGTCTGTAATCATTTAAATAACACTTTAGTAATTCACAAAAATCAACATATCTTGGATGTAGAAGTTTATAAACATCGTATTCTAACCGTTGCTGAAATCAATCACTCTCAATCAGTTGCGGATGAATCCCTTTTGCGATCTATTAAAAATAAAATCAGTAAGGACATTCAAGACGAAGAAATTCAGCAGAAAATTTTTGAACTTTTAACTAAATATCAAGATGTCTTTTCCACTACGGATGGATCCTTACGAAAAACAGATGTGATCGAACATCAAATAAGGTTAAAGGACAAGCAGAAAATTATATATGTACCCTCGTACAGACTCCCTATGAAATTCCAGAATGAAATAAATGATGAAGTAGGTAAAATGTTAGAGGAAGGAGTCATTAGAAAATCAAACAGCCCTTATAATTTTCCTTTAATAGTTGTACCGAAAAAAGATCAAACATGGCGTATCTGCGTCGACTTTCGTCGTCTAAACGAGGAAACGATCCCTGATCGATTCCCAGTGCCATGTACTGACGATATTTTGTCTTTGTTAGGTCAGAATAAATATTTTACCAGTTTGGACTTACTTAAAGGCTTTCACCAGATATCATTAGAAGAAGATAGTATCCCATACACAGCCTTCAGCACAGCCAGGGGACATTATGAATTTTTAAGGATGCCTTTTGGTTTACGTTGTGCTCCTATAACATTTACAAGAATGATTAACATAGTGTTTGGAGACTTGTTAGGGGATATATTGCATGCCTATATGGATGATCTTGTAATCTTTTCCAACACCTTAGAAGAACATCTACGTAAGTTAGAACTAGTACTACAGAGATTAAGACAACATAACTTAAGGGTAAAGATTAGTAAGTGTGAATTTTTCAAAACAGAATTAATATATTTGGGTTTCATGGTGTCAAGCCAAGGTCTTAAAGTAGTCCATGATAAGGTGTCGGCTATACGTAATTTTCCCATACCTACTAATGTCAAGGGAATACAGCAATTTCTGGGTTGTAGTGGATATTACAGGCGTTTTATACGCAACTATTCAATAATAGCCGCTCCTTTAACTGATCTTACGAAGAAGGGCGTAGATTTCATATGGTCTGAGCAACATCAACAGGCGTTTAATACTTTGAAAGATGAACTGTGTAGTTCTCCTATCTTAAAATTTCCTGACTTCGGTAAGGAATTCTTCATTGCAACAGACGCCTCAGACTTAGGAGTAGGAGGGGTATTGCTTCAGCAATATGATAAACAGTTTTTCCCGATAGCTTTCTATTCTCGAAAATTGAGAACTTCCGAAAGTAAGTATGCAGTAATAGACAAGGAAGGACTAGCTATTGTTAATTCGCTAGTGCATTTTAAGTTCATAATTTACGGTTATCCCGTTAAGGTTCTTACTGACCATAAACCACTAACAGAGTTCTTTAAAGGCTTCAACCACAGCCCTAAACGAACTCGGTGGCATTTGATCATTCAAGATTTTGGCGCAAGAATCGGGTATTTACCTGGGAAAGCAAATATCATTGCGGATGCATTATCACGCAACCCCGTGTCATCTTGTACGGAGCCTTTAGCTGAATTAATAGATATATCAACATCCATGCCTATTGTAAAAACAATATCTGAACAAGAAGACTTAGGCTGGAGTGCTGAATTGTTACAGACTGAGCAAAGAAAAGATCAGAAAATAGAAACAATTATAAATGCTTTGAAAGGCAATCATAAAGAAAAGGAATATATAAAGTATAAGCAGCAGAATTATATAATCAAAGATAATATTCTGTGTAGGACTGTGACAAGGAAAACCCGCAATACACCACATGTAACTAACGACCAGGTAGTAGTACCAATCTCACTTATTTCCACTGTCCTGAATTGGTTGCATTCAAAACCATTACATGGACACCCTGGGTACTCATTAATGTCACAGAAAGCCAAATCATTGTTTTATTGGCATACAATGCTTACAGATATAAAAAGACACATAGCTAATTGTCGCACATGTCAGGAAAACAAAGGGCATACGAAAACACCTGTCAGCCTAGGAGCTTATCCTGTGCCCAATCAACCTTTTGAAAGAATACATTTAGATTTGTTAACAGGATTTTAGGAGTCAGACAGAGGAAATAAGCACCTCTTAGTAATTATAGATGTTTTAACTCGATATACAGAACTAATAGCGCTTAAAACTAAAACTGCGATTGAATGCGCTAGGAAGTTTTACGAGTGTTACATTTGTAAACATGGAATTCCACACATGATAATCTCAGACTCGGGTGGTGAATTTAATAATCACTTTCGTACCTCATTGTGTGAATTCCTCAACATAAAGAAGATTAATACCATGATATATCACCCAGAGTCGAATGGGCTAGTGGAAAGAGCAAATAGGAAGATATTAAATATATTGAGGGTAACACTAGGGGGATCAGACCCCAACTGGGATATTGCAATACCGGCGGCACTGAGTACTCTGAATCATTCATATCATATATCAATTAAAATGTCACCGCATGAAGCATTGTATGGTACCCCAGTTAGAACACCTTTCCATGTATTAACGCCTACAACTAATCTATCAAATCCTTTAAAAGAATGTATAAATGCAAGTATAAGTCGATATGATATCCTTCGAAAGAATTTAGAAGAATCACAAATCATAATGAAAAGGAATCATGATAAAATAGCGAAACCAACTAAAACATATACCGTGGGTGATAACATCTATATTCAAATCAATGTCAGAAAAGGGCTCAACTATAAACTAACACCTAATAGGTTTAGAGTTCAAAACGTATCCCAACCCACGGATGTGAGAATAGTACCATTGGCTCACATAAGAAATTAAAAAGAAAAGAGAGGAAAAGAAGTGAGGAAAAATTTTATTCTATTTTATGTGATTAAAAGTTTTCTTTTTAATACAGGAGTAATTACATATATTTTTTCTCGTTACAGGTTTCCAAGATGAATTTTTTGTTGTTGGGAGTGATATTGTTCGCTCAGACATTTTTCTCGTATGGGATGAGCTCTAAGACTAAAAATATATATTTTAAATATGGCACTATAGTTGAAAGACAAAAAGACGTTTTTATTACATCAACCAACGTAATTGTAGAAGTGAATATGCAAGCAATTTTTCTTCAAGAGAATGATGTCATTAGCTTAAGAACCGCCATTTCAAGGTTTTCTGCATCATTGGATGAGTTGCATAGAAGACATTTTCATTTGACTACAAAGAGTTTGCTTGGATCAACATTAAAAGTTGCAGAGATGCTATCTGATGACTTGAAAAATAAGACTGGCGAGACGGGATCTTTGGCTTATGACCTTTTGATGTGGACTGTAGGACACGAACATAAAGAAAGACGGAAACCGTTTATTTATGCTGCATTAAGCATCTTTGGGTCTGTTGCAAGTTTAGGTTTAGGAATTTCCAATCGTCTTAAAATTAATAATCAAAATAAGAAAATTGAGTTCTTGACTCATAAAGATGAATTGATTATGTCAGAACTAAGGAATCAGTTAGCTTCAATCAATAAAATTATGGATTTATTAAATGAACATTCAGATAATATCGTTCAAATTTTGGAAGTACAGGATTTGTTGGCAACATTAACGTATTATGATTCAAAGATAGATCACATACATAACAGAATTACACATTTCATTGAGAAATCCAAGGATTATGTAGAAGCTATCACGTTAGCAACTAAAGGTGTATTGTCGCCCCATTTGTTGCCTATAAGTTACTTAAAATTAATTCTGAAGAACAGAAGGGATAAACTAGGCTATGTTTCTTTGTTAGACGAACATAGGTTAGAATTTTATTACAGCCTAATTACAGTAAACGTAGATAATAACAAGATTAGGATTACAATTCCCTTTGATTCTTCTGATGCCTGGCAATCTTACAGGATATCACCATTTCCGACTTTCATGACGAATCACTCAAATCCAGCAATATCCAGTTTGACAGGACACGTATTGATTTCCCCAGACAAGGAAACATATACGGTCATTAAAGACTTAAATATATTAACTCACTGTTCAGACGCAATGGATAGAAAGATATGTACAGCTGACTCATTTGAATTCCATAAAAACTTAATGGATTCATGCGAGTTAGGTATAGTGCTAGACGGTGCTCTCTCCCATACAAGTGAAAATTGTCTGGATAAGCTTTATCCCTTTGACAATAATGAGTTCAATTGCAGACTGAATAATGGCTCGTGGATACGATACGACAAGGACGGCTTCAATGTATCATGCCCTGACGGATCCACGTCCTTCACCAATATCTTCGTCGCAGCAGATGGTTGTGTCGGGACTTCCCCGAATTCCATGGTGACTGGTCTACGGAAAATCATCAGAGAACGAGCCTACTTCGCGAACTTCACGTGGACCTCTACAATGCCAGCACATATACACATACACACACACACACACACACACACACACATATATATATATATATATATATATATATATATATATATATATATATATATATATATATATATATATATATATATATATATATATATATATATATATATATATATATATATATATATATATATATATGTAATGATTAGAATAGTTAATATTACATGTTTAAAACAAATGACGTAATATGTCATGTTGGTTGGAGGAGCTAACCCTTGGATTTGCTGTAGTCATTCAAATCGTAAATAGGACATACAATGCAAACCAATGCAAACCTCGGCAAATTGACATTCTTCTTAAACGTCAACACATTGTCTCAGCGTGTGAAAGTTTGTGACGTCACCGGATGCAGGTGTCTTCCGAGTTTGTGACGTGTCTGAAGTAAACTAAGCATACGATATCTGTGATATCGATAATTTAGTCAGTTCATATCTATACTTCACCAGAATTGGTCATCTGGACCAACCCAGCTTCCTCCAGTGATGGAGATGTTTAACTCTGTTGTTTTTATAGAATAAATACTTAAAAACTATTAAGATGTATTCAGTTAATCCATTTTCATACATCTGAAACAACACTTACTCAATGTGTGCTTATAACAGTAGCACGCCAATAAATGGTGGCAGCGATTAAACTCTAAGACAGCGATTAAACTCTAAGACAGCGGTTAAACTCTAAGAATTAGAGAGATATCTTCAAGACTTCAACATAAAAGCTGTAAAACCAGAGAAATATCTTCAAGACTTCAACATAAAAGCTGTAAAACCAGAGAATGATCTTCAAGACTCCAAAATAAAAGGCTGTAAAACCTGAGAAAGATCTTCAAGAACTCAACATTATCTACAAGAATATACAATTTTGACTAGGTATTATAGTCCAACGAAATAACTAGCATCAACAAATGTTAGAATACAACCTGAATCTTCAATCAACATCCTAGGAAACCCAAGGACTGGCGTTCAACAATTGCAAAACATATCCAGGAAGAACTACATTCAACAAGAAACTAGAACGAGACATCGCTAACAAAACATCAAGAGAGAGAGAGAGAGAGAGGACGTGTCGACTTCATATATAAGCTAAGTACAGATATTTTGAATTCATTCCAGTTTGGGCAGTGAAGTGTAGTTATCACAAGTTGTTAGTCGATTATTGCTGGGGTGAGTGAATTGCTAAACTTTGTTATAGGAAATTCCGAATTCTCATTTAGAATTTTTCTTTCTTTGTGCTAATTCCTTTTTCTTTCAGAAATTCTCGGGGAAATGTTTTGGGATTAGTAACATTGTTGGGGGAATTTTATTATACATATGCGTTTACGCAATGGGCGTCTGTACTCATATAGATATTTTGATAGAATTGCAAGGGGTCAAAGAGATAGAAAAAAAAATACAGCAGTCATGGCTCCTCCTGTCAGCCCTACCCCTGGACCTAGTGGTGTAGGCCAGGCTAATCCTCCTCCAATTGTGACGCTTGTAAATGCCAGGTCAGCAATCCTTCCTTTTCAAGGTCGGGTCAACGGGTTCTTGCCACAAAATGTGGAGTCATGGATTTCATCCGTTGATGCCCATTTAAATGCCAAACAAATCGTATATCCTTTTGTACAATTGCAAGAAGCTAAAAGTTTTATAGATTTTTCTAAGGGGGATGCGAGTGCATATTTAAGAGGTGTTTCATTTCAAGAAGCAGTTACTTGGGATGATTTGAAAGTTAGGTTACGCGCGATCTATGGGGGTGAGGAAGCCTTGGATGTAGTGTTAACGTTACGAAATACACTTAATCAAGCCACTATGAATCGGCTTAATGTTATTGAGAGAGCAGCTCTCATAGCTGATAGGCTTAACGAATATCAGGACATTTTAGGTAATTCCACTTGGGTTACTAACGATAACATCTCCGTGAAAGATTTTTTACGATTAATGTATTTAACTTGCATGACACTTATGTTGCCTGAAGCTTTAGTGCGGTGTTTTGATAAGAAGTTAACGCCTGCAAGTACGGAATTGGATGTCTATAAACAGATAAAGAAACACATGTCCAAGTGTCCAGATCTTGATCCCGTGTTAACTCAAGTTTTTGCAAAGAATGAAACAAAACCACAAACAGTGAACGTAGTTAACAGTCCAGTAGCGGGAGTGACGTGTTACAACTGCAAACGTCAAGGTCACATAAGCGCAGACTGTAGAACAAAATTTTGCTCAATTCACAACACTGCAACGCATTCTTATATTCAATGTTACTCGCGTAAGACACAACAATATCCTAGAAATACACAGTCAATTCCACAGTCAGTTCCATAGGGAAATAAAAAGAAAAATCCTCATTTTAACAATAAGAAGAAACAACCAAATGTCAATGCGGTTCAGAGTCCGAAACAAACAAACACTTCTTCAAATATCGCTGAGCCTGGGCCGTCAAACCAGATCTCGCAAGGTCAGACTAATTTTCAGAATGTGCAGAGCAAAGCAAATACCACATAGTTAACTCTAGAGGGGAAGAGAGTGATGTTGGGTCAAGGTCATTCATGTCAACATCAATAGTATTGAATAATCAATTTAATGTTTTATCAGATAATTGTGAGACCATAGATTTTCCTATGAAACACACGGCCGAATTAAGTAAAACAGTGCATGCTCCCGTAGATTTGCAACGAATTCATACAATAATAAGCCAAAATGAGTTACGGCCAACCTTATATGCTGTAAATTTAGAACACAAATCCTTTACGTTATTTTTTGACTCTGGTAGTCCACGTAATATTATGGATTTGAAGACGCATCATTTGTTGTTTTCGAACTTTCCGATTGAAAAATCAGGAATTAGACTTCCAGGTATAGGAAATAATGAATTAAACTTCATAGGCATAACTCATATTCAGTTCAGAGTCGGTAATCGCACGTTTGCCGATACATTTGTTGTTGTAAAAAACATTAATATGTATCTAGCTGTAATTATAGGATACCCATCTATGGGAAATCAAAACATTATCTTAGCTCCTACCAAGCACGGCGTGTATATCAAAGGGAAATTCTATAAGTCTTCTAATACCTTAAAATCAGTTTTGGATAAAAAGGAGACGACAAATGTAACCGTAACGTACGTTGAAGAACCAATAACTTGTCTCACTAATAAAGAAATAATATACGCGACCCAGCAGAATTCTCGTTCACCCGTAATATCATCTTGCACGCAATCTATAAAACCAAACATACCTTCGAATTTAATAGTGCAAATAAAGAAAACACTACCGGGATCTGAAATATTAATCCTTTCCGATACTTTGAAAACTAACGGATTGTCTGTCACACAAGCTATTTATACAGTAGGCTCACATCAGCAATGTAATATCGAAGTCTGTAATCATTTAAATAACACTTTAGTAATTCACAAAAATCAACATATCTTGGATGTAGAAGTTAATAAACATCGTATTCTAACCGTTGCTGAAATCAATCACTCTCAATCAGTTGCGGATGAATCCCTTTTGCGATCTATTAAAAATAAAATCAGTAAGGACATTCAAGACGAAGAAATTCAGCAGAAAATTTTTGAACTTTTAACTAAATATCAAGATGTCTTTTCCACTACGGATGGATCCTTACGAAAAACAGATGTGATCGAACATCAAATAAGGTTAAAGGACAAGCAGAAAATTATATATGTACCCTCGTACAGACTCCCTATGAAATTCCAGAATGAAATAAATGATGAAGTAGGTAAAATGTTAGAGGAAGGAGTCATTAGAAAATCAAACAGCCCTTATAATTTTCCTTTAATAGTTGTACCGAAAAAAGATCGAACATGGCGTATCTGCGTCGACTTTCGTCGTCTAAACGAGGAAACGATCCCTGATCGATTCCCAGTGCCATGTACTGACGATATTTTGTCTTTGTTAGGTCAGAATAAATATTTTACCAGTTTGGACTTACTTAAAGGCTTTCACCAGATATCATTAGAAGAAGATAGTATCCCATACACAGCCTTCAGCACAGCCAGGGGACATTATGAATTTTTAAGGATGCCTTTTGGTTTACGTTGTGCTCCTATAACATTTACAAGAATGATTAACATAGTGTTTGGAGACTTGTTAGGGGATATATTGCATGCCTATATGGATGATCTTGTAATCTTTTCCAACACCTTAGAAGAACATCTACGTAAGTTAGAACTAGTACTACAGAGATTAAGACAACATAACTTAAGGGTAAAGATTAGTAAGTGTGAATTTTTCAAAACAGAATTAATATATTTGGGTTTCATGGTGTCAAGCCAAGGTCTTAAAGTAGTCCATGATAAGGTGTCGGCTATACGTAATTTTCCCATACCTACTAATGTCAAGGGAATACAGCAATTTCTGGGTTGTAGTGGATATTACAGGCGTTTTATACGCAACTATTCAATAATAGCCGCTCCTTTAACTGATCTTACGAAGAAGGGCGTAGATTTCATATGGTCTGAGCAACATCAACAGGCGTTTAATACTTTGAAAGATGAACTGTGTAGTTCTCCTATCTTAAAATTTCCTGACTTCGGTAAGGAATTCTTCATTGCAACAGACGCCTCAGGCTTAGGAGTAGGAGGGGTATTGCTTCAGCAATATGATAAACAGTTTTTCCCGATAGCTTTCTATTCTCGAAAATTGAGAACTTCCGAAAGTAAGTATGCAGTAATAGACAAGGAAGGACTAGCTATTGTTAATTCGCTAGTGCATTTTAAGTTCATAATTTACGGTTATCCCGTTAAGGTTCTTACTGACCATAAACCACTAACAGAGTTCTTTAAAGGCTTCAACCACAGCCCTAAACGAACTCGGTGGCATTTGATCATTCAAGATTTTGGCGCAAGAATCGGGTATTTACCTGGGAAAGCAAATATCATTGCGGATGCATTATCACGCAACCCCGTGTCATCTTGTACGGAGCCTTTAGCTGAATTAATAGATATATCAACATCCATGCCTATTGTAAAAACAATATCTGAACAAGAAGACTTAGGCTGGAGTGCTGAATTGTTACAGACTGAGCAAAGAAAAGATCAGAAAATAGAAACAATTATAAATGCTTTGAAAGGCAATCATAAAGAAAAGGAATATATAAAGTATAAGCAGCAGAATTATATAATCAAAGATAATATTCTGTGTAGGACTGTGACAAGGAAAACCCGCAATACACCACATGTAACTAACGACCAGGTAGTAGTACCAATCTCACTTATTTCCACTGTCCTGAATTGGTTGCATTCAAAACCATTACATGGACACCCTGGGTACTCATTAATGTCACAGAAAGCCAAATCATTGTTTTATTGGCATACAATGCTTACAGATATAAAAAGACACATAGCTAATTGTCGCACATGTCAGGAAAACAAAGGGCATACGAAAACACCTGTCAGCCTAGGAGCTTATCCTGTGCCCAATCAACCTTTTGAAAGAATACATTTAGATTTGTTAACAGGATTTTAGGAGTCAGACAGAGGAAATAAGCACCTCTTAGTAATTATAGATGTTTTAACTCGATATACAGAACTAATAGCGCTTAAAACTAAAACTGCGATTGAATGCGCTAGGAAGTTTTACGAGTGTTACATTTGTAAACATGGAATTCCACACATGATAATCTCAGACTCGGGTGGTGAATTTAATAATCACTTTCGTACCTCATTGTGTGAATTCCTCAACATAAAGAAGATTAATACCATGATATATCACCCAGAGTCGAATGGGCTAGTGGAAAGAGCAAATAGGAAGATATTAAATATATTGAGGGTAACACTAGGGGGATCAGACCCCAACTGGGATATTGCAATACCGGCGGCACTGAGTACTCTGAATCATTCATATCATATATCAATTAAAATGTCACCGCATGAAGCATTGTATGGTACCCCAGTTAGAACACCTTTCCATGTATTAACGCCTACAACTAATCTATCAAATCCTTTAAAAGAATGTATAAATGCAAGTATAAGTCGATATGATATCCTTCGAAAGAATTTAGAAGAATCACAAATCATAATGAAAAGGAATCATGATAAAATAGCGAAACCAACTAAAACATATACCGTGGGTGATAACATCTATATTCAAATCAATGTCAGAAAAGGGCTCAACTATAAACTAACACCTAATAGGTTTAGAGTTCAAAACGTATCCCAACCCACGGATGTGAGAATAGGACCATTGGCTCACATAAGAAATTAAAAAGAAAAGAGAGGAAAAGAAGTGAGGAAAAATTTTATTCTATTTTATGTGATTAAAAGTTTTCTTTTTAATACAGGAGTAATTACATATATTTTTTCTCGTTACAGGTTTCCAAGATGAATTTTTTGTTGTTGGGAGTGATATTGTTCGCTCAGACATTTTTCTCGTATGGGATGAGCTCTAAGACTAAAAATATATATTTTAAATATGGCACTATAGTTGAAAGACAAAAAGACGTTTTTATTACATCAACCAACGTAATTGTAGAAGTGAATATGCAAGCAATTTTTCTTCAAGAGAATGATGTCATTAGCTTAAGAACCGCCATTTCAAGGTTTTCTGCATCATTGGATGAGTTGCATAGAAGACATTTTCATTTGACTACAAAGAGTTTGCTTGGATCAACATTAAAAGTTGCAGAGATGCTATCTGATGACTTGAAAAATAAGACTGGCGAGACGGGATCTTTGGCTTATGACCTTTTGATGTGGACTGTAGGACACGAACATAAAGAAAGACGGAAACCGTTTATTTATGCTGCATTAAGCATCTTTGGGTCTGTTGCAAGTTTAGGTTTAGGAATTTCCAATCGTCTTAAAATTAATAATCAAAATAAGAAAATTGAGTTATTGACTCATAAAGATGAATTGATTATGTCAGAACTAAGGAATCAGTTAGCTTCAATCAATAAAATTATGGATTTATTAAATGAACATTCAGATAATATCGTTCAAATTTTGGAAGTACAGGATTTGTTGGCAACATTAACGTATTATGATTCAAAGATAGATCACATACATAACAGAATTACACATTTCATTGAGAAATCCAAGGATTATGTAGAAGCTATCACGTTAGCAACTAAAGGTGTATTGTCGCCCCATTTGTTGCCTATAAGTTACTTAAAATTAATTCTGAAGAACAGAAGGGATAAACTAGGCTATGTTCCTTTGTTAGACGAACATAGGTTAGAATTTTATTACAGCCTAATTACAGTAAACGTAGATAATAACAAGATTAGGATTACAATTCCCTTTGATTCTTCTGATGCCTGGCAATCTTACAGGATATCACCATTTCCGACTTTCATGACGAATCACTCAAATCCAGTAATATCCAGTTTGACAGGACACGTATTGATTTCCCCAGACAAGGAAACATATACGGTCATTAAAGACTTAAATATATTAACTCACTGCTCAGACGCAATGGATAGAAAGATATGTACAGCTGACTCATTTGAATTCCATAAAACTTAATGGATTCATGCGAGTTAGGTATAGTGCTAGACGGTGCTCTCTCCCATACAAGTGAAAATTGTCTGGATAAGCTTTATCCCTTTGACAATAATGAGTTCAATTGCAGACTGAATAATGGCTCGTGGATACGATACGACAAGGACGGCTTCAATGTATCATGCCCTGACGGATCCACGT
>NC_090742.1:100909567-100912067 GCF_036898095.1 Palaemon carinicauda | reverse complement strand
TTAAAGAATGGCTGCCGAGTAATAGTATAGAGAAGTATGAAAAATATAGAGAGAAAAATGTGGAAGTAAAGCGCAAGGTACGTGAGGCAAAGAGGGCAGCTGACCTGAGGTGGGGTCAGGGATTGGGTCAGTCATATGAAGAGAATAAGAAGAAGTTTTGGAAAGAAGTGAAGAGAGTAAGGAAGGCTGGCGCAAGTATTGAAGAGACAGTGAAAGATGGAAATGGAAGGTTGTTAAAAGGAGAGGAGGCAAGGAAAAGGTGGGCGGAATATTTTGAAAGTTTGCTGAATGTTGAGGATAATAGGGAGGCAGATATAATTGCTGTTCCAGGTGTTGAGGTGCCAGTGATGGGAGATGAGAATGAGAGAGAGATTACAATAGAGGAAGTGAGGAGAGCACTAGATGAAACGAGAGTAGGAAAAGCATCTGGTATGGATGGCGTGAAAGCTGAGATGTTGAAGCAAGGGGGTGTGACTGTACTTGAATGGTTGGTGAGATTGTTTAATATGTGTTTTGTGTTGTCAATGGTACCAGTAGATTGGGTTTGTGCATGTATTGCTACCACTATATAAGGGTAAGGGAGATGTGCATGAGTGTTGTAATTCAAGAGGTATTAGTTTGTTGAGTGTAGTTGGAAAAGTGTATGGTAGAGTACTGATTAATAGGATTAAGGATAAAACAGAATGCAATCTTGGAAGAGGTAAGGGTTGTATGAATCAGATTTTTACAGTTAGGCAGATATGCGAGAAATATTTAGCAAAAGGTAAGGAGGTGTATGTTGCGTTTATGGATCTGAAAAAAGCATATGATAGAGTTGATAGGGAAGCAATGTGGAATGTGATGAGTTTATATGGAGTTGGTGGAAGGTTGTTGCAAGCAGTGAAAAGTTTCTACACAGGTAGTAAAGCGTGTGTAAGAATAGGAAATGAAGTGAGTGATTGGTTTCCGCTGAGAGTGGGGCTGAGACAGGGATGTGTGATGTCGCCGTGGTTGTTTAACTTGTATGTTGATGGAGTGGTGAGAGAGGTGAATGCTCGAGTGGTTGGACGAGGATTAAAACTGGTAGACGAGAATGACCATGAATGGGAGGTAAATCAGTTGTTGTTTGCGGATGATACTGTACTGGTAGCAGATACAGAAGAGAAGCTTGACCGACTAGTGACAGAATTTGGAAGGGTGTGTGAGAGAAGGAAGTTGAGAGTTAATGTGGGTAAGAGTAAGGTTATGAGATGTACGAGAAGGGAAGGTGGTGCAAGGTTGAATGTCATGTTGAATGGGGAGTTACTTGAGGAGGTGGATCAGTTTAAGTACTTGGGGCCTGTTGTTGCAGCAAATGGTAGAGTGGAAACAGATTTACGTCATAGAGAGTGAACGAAGGTTGCAAAGTGTTGGGGGCAGTTAAGGGAGTAGTAAAAAATAGATGGTTGGGCATGAATGTAAAGAGAGTTCTATATGAGAAAGTGATTGTACCAACTGTGATGTATGGATTGGAGTTGTGGGGAATGAAAGTGATGGAGAGACAGAAATTTAATGTGTTTGAGATGAAGTGTCTAAGGAGTATGGCTGGTGTATCTCGAGTAGATAGGGTTAGGAACGAAGTGGTGAGGGTGAGAACGGGTGTAAGAAATGAGTTAGCGGCTAGAGTGGATATGAATGTGTTGAGGTGGTTTTTCCATGTTGAGAGAATGGAAAATGGCTGTCTGCTAAAGAAGGTGATGAATGCAAGAGTTGATGGGAGAAGTACAAGAGGAAGGCCAAGGTTTGGGTGGATGGATGGTGTGAAGAAAGCTCTGGGTGATAGGAGGATAGATGTGAGAGAGGCAAGAGAGCGTGCTAGAAATAGGAATAAATGGCGAGCAATTGTGACACAGTTCTGGTACGCTCTGCTGCTTCCTCCGATGCCTTAGATGGCCGCGGAGGTAGCAGCAGTAAGGGATTTAGCATTATGAAGCTTCATCTGTGGTGGATAATGTGGGAGGTTGGGATGTGGTACCCTAGCAGTACCATCTGAACTCGGTTGAGTCCCTGGTTAGGCTGGAGGAACGTAGAGAGTAGAGGTCCCCGTTTATTTTTGTTTCATTTGTTGATGTCGGCTACCCCCCAAAATTGGGGGAAGTGTCTTTGGTATATGTATATATATATATATATATATATATTAGTGTGTCACCTTAGAAGGTTAGTTTACTCCCTGGTATATTTTATGGTTGTATTATTGATAGCTTTTGTTCTTTTTAGAAAAAGGCATCGTGGTAGTTTGCTTTTGAAAAAAAAAAAAAAAAAAAAAAAAACATTTTAACCAAATATCACGTTAAGGGTAGATTTTGACCGTTAACATCTGGTTTAAATTCATGGCCTTTCTATTTATCGTGTTAATAGTTCATTTCTCTCTTTCATTGAAGACAAAAAATCTATCTTCACTCTGGAACAAAGAAATTAAAATAGAAATTGAAATTAAGACTCTAAAATCATATCAAATTAGCAATTGCTATTCATTTTACTT
>NC_090742.1:100877067-100894567 GCF_036898095.1 Palaemon carinicauda | reverse complement strand
ATGATTTGACAACTCTTTTCACCATACCCGTGAAGATGGAAATCTGGATGGATGAACTGGGTACAAGGGGAAATTATAGGGAAAAGATTGGGAACCAATGCTCTTCCATTATATTTTGTAATAGTACGTCATGCAAAACTATATACCACCTTTTTAGAAGAAATAAAAAATCTCTCTCTCTCTCTCTCTCTCTCTCTCTCTCTCTCTCTCTGAATATCTTTGCTTATTCTATATTTCTCCTTGTCTTTGTGGCTGCCTGTCTGTATATATATATATATATATATATATAAATATATATATATATATATATATACATATATATGTATATATATATATATATATATATTTTTACCTACATATATATATATATATTTACCTACATATATATATATATATATATACAGTGTATATATATATATATATATATATTTACCTACATATATATATATATATACACAGTGTATATATATATATATATATATATATAAACACGAGCGTAACAAAATCACCTGTTTGCGCAACGTTAACTAGTAATGAACATCATTTACAAAACCAAAATGAAAATAGTTTTCAAAATATCGCATTGATATATACGCACCCATACAATCATACACACATGTAATTACATGTTTGAGCGTGTGTTGTGTGTGATTGTGTGTGCGGCTTTGTATGTCAAGATTCATGTTAAAGGAAGTTCTTATTCTTGTTTTTATCATTAATAATGAAAATTGAAAGAAAATTTATGCCATTCATTACATGATAGGGTTTACTCAAACACATTTCACTCGGGTTATTCAGAAGGAATACTTCTTTCTCACCGTTATCCCTACATCAAGGGGTCGGTTGCTTGATGCGCCTTCTCCAATGACTTATATCTGATTCTAAGGCATCATCTTTCAACAAAGCTCCTCTCTCCCTATCGGTCCCCACTTTATAATGCCATCTAATTCTCTGCTTCCATCTATATTTTTTCCTCTTAACAGGTTTGATTCCTAGCCCTCCCCCTCAACATTATTCATCCTTAACATGTGCCCACACCCTCTCAGTCGTGCCACTCTTATCATATCTGGAATATTTAGTATGGCTGCCATTTTCTTATTACATCATTTCCAATGTTTTAAACGGTGTCATTGCCATAATCCACATCAGCATTCTCACCTTTGTTCTCCCAAACTTGGTTTCATTTTCTTGTTTTAGAGCCTATGTTTCTGTTCCATATGTTAAAACTGGTCTTATTAATGTGCTATAGATCTTTACTTTTAGATAGATTGGTATTTCTTATTACATACCACTGGTGCTGCCTCCTTTCACTTCCCCAAGGCTGATTTTATCCGATTCTTAACTTCAGTTTCTCTCCTGATTTATAGTAGATCTCAAATATCTAGTTTCTTGGATCTGTTTTATAATCGTGGCTGTACTTTCATGTATAGCTATTCTGTCCCTTCCTGTATTATTACTCACCATAGCTTCAGTATTATCTACATCTATTCCTGAGCCATATATCTTAAAAGACTCTTGCCATTCTACAACCCTTTTCTGTATGGCTTCCTTATGTTCAGTGATAACCCAAATAATCTGCATATAGCAGCTCCAAAAACTTTTGCGAGCTCCGAGTTTGTCTCTGGCATGTCAGTGGATAAAAGATTTTTGGGAGAATATTGACAAAGAAATAATTGTGAAATCATTTTTAAAAATTTTATGCCACCGAGGATGATGCCTTATTTGATGATGTAATTGGAAAGAATTTCTGTTGTCTTAAGAATGGTAATATTCAGTCTAATGGAAAACGGACGAAAGATAATGCCAGTATTTTTTGGAATAAACTCTATCTTGATTAGCATATCCATCTTTGACATTAAAGCGTTCCTTAAATGACTTTTATCATGTTCTTGCAGCCCCCAAAATGTGTATAGTAAGCTGCAAGATCAAATGAATCTTATTGGGTGTTGGTAGAAATATTAATCATGGAAAAAGGACATCTTTGACTGAATAAAAATGCTATAATAACGCAATCCTGATAAAGCGAATGTTAAGGCAATCTGTAATCAAATCGTCTCACTATTTCTACAATTAACGAATGGACGATTCACCAGGCAGGAATATTGTGTATGGTGAGTAAATATCTTATCGATTTGCCCTAATCAGTCACGTGTTTGTTTGAACAATTTTTATGAAATTATTCTGCTCTGCCTTCTTCTCTCCTCACACCCACCATTGTGAAGTCCATATGATGGTACATGCAAATTAATTCTTGCATGTGCAGTGCTGATCAAATCCAACTTTGAGACATATTAAATCGCAGCATGAACTACAGTAGTCACTATTGAAATTGAATCCATTCTAGTAGGTAACATCATGCTATAACATATAAATACTGTTAAAGAACGGATATTGTTTTTATTTTATTTTTTATCTCAAAGGAAAAAAGAAATTGCATAGTTGCTGGTTTAGTGATTAACCTGGAATAGTTACCTGGTATAGTTACATAGCCTATTGTTAAATTATCACATAAATAGTATGATAATGTAAAAAGACATGGGATCCCTGTAGTAATTTTTCCATTTATTTTTGTTTTTATTTAATATTTTTCAAAATCTCTTTTCGTAAAACTATTATCATAGAAATGTGAGTCGAATAATATATTATGGCTAAAATCGATGTAGTATTACTAGTATTATTTGCAAGTATTAACAGTTTAGGCCTATGTAAGTGTTATCTTGCACCAGATAGGCATTTTGAAATAATAGAAGTTATCTTTTTAAATATGATAGTTTTTGATATTGGAATAGATCCGTCCACCAAAAGGTTCAGCAATTCATACTTCAGTACTCCTTTACAAACACAGGTAAAACAGTTTCTTCCTCTCAACATTTATTGGAAAATCTAAATCTAATGTTGATTTTTCTTTACTTTTCACATAAAAAAATCAACAATAACTAAGCACAACAGTTGTGCAGCATTTACCAGAAAACTCGTCACCATTATGTTTTCTAATGATGTTTTCAAATTTCGTTTATTCACTAAGTGTTTGTCTCACGTGTGTAACTATCTCACACTTGACAACATGCACAAACAGGACGATTTTTTCGAGTCTAAAAGTAAGTGCATTGCATATTATGCTTAGATATTGGTTATTAGTTAAATTTTATTAAAGGGAAATATAGCCCAGTGAGGAACGAAATAAGAAGATAAATGATCTGTATAGGAAGCAACGAATAATCAAGATAGGATATTTCAAGAACATTGACTTTAAAATAGAACTTTCATTTATAAGCTTTCTAGGTATCAAAGAACTACAAAATAAAGTAAAATCAAGGACAGATCATAGAGAGGAAATAATTAACAACAAAAACAGAGAGTTCATGAAACCCACTGCAGATATGACAAATGCCATGACGAAACAACACCCTAGAAATGTAACTGCAACCAGATACAGATTCTCCCTACTAGCAGAGAAAGAGGATGATGAGAATATGTTAATTGGAGAATCCATGATCAAGGGAAACACTTCGGCCTCAGAAAAAGGAGAAAGGTCGGGTCCTATCCAGGTCTCAACGTATAGAAGATAGAATTAATTAGTATAATTAAATCAGAAAACAGGACCATCACTATTATTGTTCAGGCAATCAGAAACGATCTATTCCTATGAAAGGATGATGCTGGCCAAACAGAACATTCGGTTAAACCTCTAGGAACCAAACTGTTGAAACGAGTAGGAGCAAGATCAGTAATACATTAGTTATAGGTATTCTCCCAAGACTCAATTTCATCCACTTCACCTTCTGTAAGGCTATAGGGATAAATGAACGACTTAAGTCCATATGCCAGAACACGGAAGATAAATTTATAGATCCTCGAGAGACTTTTTACGACAAGAGAATATTATACAAAAGATATGGAATACACTTTATGGAAGAAAACAAAAGAGTATAGGGACACTGACTTAATCCTAACCTACACAATTACTACAGGAACACAGTAGACAAAAACACAATCTGTACCCTTAGAAAATCCTTCTACGATAAATAGGGGAATATCTAAAAAATATAGATAATGCTGATAAAAATAAACCTAAAACACTAGTAAATCAGGCAAACTAGCAAAGTTACATAGGAAAAGAAAAAAAGATAGAACATATCCTCAAAGTGGCTGAATGTAATGCATAATTAATTAAAAATAGATAGCGAGGACATAGAATCCACGGGCATTACAGAGACCTGGATTCAAGTAATACAAACAATTTTATCAGAGAATACGAAATCCAAGGTTTCACGTTTTCAAAGAAGGATTACCTTACCATTAAAGGTGCGAGGTGTAATGCTCTATATTAAAAATCAACTAAGGCCAATATAAATTAAATTAGAAACTCAATATGGAGTGACAGGTACCGTAGGATAAACATATCCATACTAGTAATATGTAGACCACCACACCAATGGTAAGGACAGGACGAAGAGCTGTGCAAACAACTTGGACAAGAAGTGAACAATAAGCTAGCTGTCCTAATGCGAGACGTCAATGCAGCAGTAAACTGGGACACTATGAATTCTATACCATACCATGAGGAACAAAGGCAAATAGAATTATTTATCAATGAATTCCTCCACCGACGGGTTGATAAACCCACTATGGAAAACAACATCTAAGTTATTGTGCTAACAAACAAAGAAAATTCAGTATTCAGTGTCTCAGTAGGTGAAAATATTGGCAAAGGTGACAACAGAATAGTTAGGTTCCATGTAAATATTCCTAACGTAGAAATGAGGAAAATTATGAAAAAAAGGCAGACTACAGACGGGGTAATTGGATACAACTGAAGGAATAAAAAAAAAATAGAATACGACAAAACAGGGATCAGAGATACACGAGGGGATTCATTTTTAGGAATATATATAGAAAAATAGGGTCAAATGTATACCTATGGAAAAATTTTACCAAATAGATCTCCACAAGCCAAATGGTTCAACAAAGAAATAGTCAATACAATAAGAAGGAGAGCATAGAAATTGACATCTATGCCTAGACTTTCAAAAGTCTTTTGACAAAGTCCCTCATAAAAATTTAATGTTCAAAATTAGAGCACCAGGAATCATTGATGAGCCAGCAGAAGGGATTAAAGATTGACTGACAAACAGATTGTGGTCAGGAAGTTCGTATGAGTGGCCTTGATTTTAGTGCTGCCTTTGACCGTGTTAATCACGAGGCCCTTGTTTTCAAACTGAAACAGTTGGGAGTGAGTGGGTAGTTTCTTAGCATTATTATTGATTTATTAAGTAATAGATCTCAAAGAGTTGTTGTTGATGGGCACCATAGTGAGTTTAGGAATGTGATATCTGGTGTTCCACGGGGGGTAATGTTCTTGGCCCATTACTTTTCATACTATATACACATGGAATGTGGTTTGGTCTAGAAAACAAGCTTGTTGCATATGCAGATGATGCTACTCTCTTTGCATCAATTCCATCCCCTAAATGTAGATCTAGGGTTGGGGAATCCCTTAATAGAAATCTAGCTAAAATTAGTACATGGTGCAAAACTCAAAGTATGATTGTAAGTAGGTAAAGGACAGTGGCTCCACAACATCCGGATCTCAGTATTGATAATGTGTCTTTAACTTTGTATGACTCTTTCAAAACTTTAGGTGTGATTCTCGACAGCAAATTTACTTTTGAGAAACACATTAGGTCTGTGTCTTCTTAAATTGCACAAAAAATTGGCTTATTGAGAAAGTCTTTCAAAATTTTCGGTGATCAATCTATTCTGAAGATGTGTTTTAATTCTTTCATTCTACATTGTTTCGAGTATTGTTCTCCTCTCTGGTCTTCAGCTGCTGATTCTCATCTTATTTTGTTGGACAGAAACTTACGGTCTATTAAATTTCTGATTCCTGATCTAGATATTAATCTTTGGCCCCATCGTTCATTTAGTTCATTATGCATGTTGCATTAGATTTTTCATAATTCTGAGCATCCTTTACATTCAGATCTTCATGGACGATTCCATCCTGTTGGTAATACCAGGCAGGCAGTAAATTCTAATAGCCAGGCCTTCTCCATTATGAGGCTCAATACTACACAGTATTCTAGAAGTTTTATTCCAGCCGTGATCAAGTTGTGGAATGCTCTTCCTAATCTGGTAGTTGAATCAGTAGAACTCCAAAAGTTAAAAGGTACAGCAAATGTTCTTATGTTGAACAGGGTGACATAAGTCTTTTTATAGTTTATAAATGACATATCTGTTTTAACGTTGTAACTGTTGTTTTAGAATGATTTGTTGTTAATCTGTTCTCATCATTTATTTATTTCCTTACTTCCTTTCCTCACTGGGCTATTTTTCCCTATTTTAGCCCTTGGGCTTATGGCATCTTGCTTTTCCAACTAAGGTTGTAGCTTGGATAATAATAATAATAATAATAATAATAATAATAATAATAATAATAATAATAATAATAATCAACAAAGAAGCTTCAGAGTGGGAAGATGTTATAAGCTGAGTACCTAAAGCATCCACCCTTGGCCTATCATTATTTCTGATTTACATTAACGACTTAGATTTTGTAGAATAGCTAGATTTGCCGATGATATTAAACTAGGTATAAATGTTGTGAAATCAGAAAACATACAGTATAAGCCTTAAGAGAGGACAGAATTAAGATAGGTGAATACTCCGGAAAATAGCAAATGCTTTTCAATTACGGACAATGCAAAGTTACCCATAAACACCTTACTCATCTCTAGGTAATTAAATACAAAATATGGGCGAGGATTAAGATATCGACATTATAATTACCAGAGGTTTGAAGTGCACCAAATGTATCATAAAAACTGAAAAGAGAGCACAAAAACTAATAGGTTACAGAAGGATACATTTCAAATACACAAACAAAGTCACTATACTTCATCTGTACACATCACTAGTAAGACCCAATCTAGAATACCGATTCCAAATCTGAGCTCCAGGTATTCTGAAGAGCATCAATAGGCTAAAAGCAGTACAGGCTATGGCCACAAGACTAGCTCTAACACTTTGAACATATTTGTTCTACAAACTCGACGACTAAGGGGACAGTTAATAGAGGCATTCAAAATTCTTAAAGGAATAAAAAATGTAGATTAAAACAATCTATTCATGCTTAGCACAAATCAGACCAGAGGTAACGGATACAAACAGGAATTAAAAGGATCCAACCTCACTCAATCTAGTAATTTCTTAACATACAAAATAGCAAATACATGAGACGATTCCACGGATGTAGTTAACAGTAACACGGTAAAAGAGTTCAATAATAAGTTAGACAATATCATAAAAACCTTAAATGTTCAATGCAATCTTTCTACTCAAGAGCAAATGGAGTCTCCTTGGTTGGTCTAACAAATATTTGGGATATCCAAAATCATTTTACCTGCTTAAAACACCCTCTCTCTCTCTCTCCCTCTCTCTCTCTCTCTCTCTCTCTCTCTCTCTCTCTCTCTCTCTCTCTCTCTCTCTCTCTCTCTCTCTCTCTCTATATATATATATATATATATATATATATATATATATATATATATATATATATATATATATATATATATATACACAAACACACACACACACACACACACACACATATATATATATATATATATATATATATATATATATATATATATACGTATATATATACATACATATATATATATATATATATATATATATATATATATATATATATATATATATATATGTATATATAAGTAAACGATGTTGTACTAAGTCCATTTTTTTCTCTAAAGATACCAAGATTAGATTTGAGGGGAACAAGAAGAAACCCATTTTTTTTGGGGGGGGGGGGGTGACAGCATTAGTCCTAAGTAGTTGAGAGCTCCTAAGAGATAAAAGTTAATCCCAAAATGAACTCTGAAATAAATACTCAGTGTGAAAAGCTTTGGGAAAAGTTTGAGAATTGGTAGAGAGTAAGTTTCAACTTTATTCTTAAGTCACGATCATCGGCGATAACTTCTTCTCACTCTCGAAAAGGCAAAGCTGCTACAGAAGTTTTATTATACGATGCAGCTTTAGTAAAGACTAATCAAGAAGTTATCTCCAAAAGAAGTTTTTGGATTTTTGTTTTGTGTTATCCCTCCCATTTGATATTATACATTTATCTTTTACAAGGCAACTCTCTCTCTCTCTCTCTCTCTCTCTCTCTCTCTCTCTCTCTCTCTCTCTCTCTCTCTCTCTCTCTCTCTCTCTCTCTCTCTCGATATAATATTTTTATACCAGTTATTATTGCAATTATTATGTTATACGAAGATCTGAAGTTAATGATATTTCTTTTATATCATTATGCAAAACCTACCCAACATTCCCATATACATATACACCTATACACATTGTCAACGTAACTGTTAGGTAGTAACTGAGAGGCGAGGTAAACTCGAATAACATTTGTTTAACAGATAACGAGCTTAGATATAATCAGCTGAGAGCAAGAATGTCACTATATTTCAAATACACTAAAACATGCAATGGGAAGCTTAAACAGGTTGTTCTTTTATCAATATGGGAGATAACGAGAGTTGAAAAAAAAAGCAACAGCCTTAAATTTTATGAGCATGTATGAAGTATGTGTGGTACATGGGTTTCCACCCCTAAAAAGACATACATGTGAAATAGGCTTCCCTGCTTTATAAAGGAATACTGAAGTAGGATCATCTTGCAGGATATACACAAGTTCTAGGGGATTATTAAAGACCCAGACTTCAAGCTTCCTAATGTTTTTGTCCAGGAAGACGAGTGTTGTGTCATGTAGATTTTTCTGTATGTGTTTCTTTGCTGATGGCTTGTAAGTGTGGCAGATGGAATAAGGTTTCCGACAGTGTGACGTAGACTCTTGAGATTGTGGGAGGGGGTAGCAAAAAGAATATATTCAGCAAGGACGACCAACGGGTCTCATTACACCATTTCAGCTGCCGAGACATCCAAGGCCTCCTTAAGAGTGTTCCTTAATCCCAGGCAGATGCAGGGAAGCTGAGTCAACCAGTTGTACTAATTGCTGTAGGATATCAAAGCTGCTTTTATAGTGCGATGAAAACGTTCAACCATTCCATTGACTGAAGGATTGTAGGCGATTGTCTGATGTAGGGTGATGCTCAGAAGATTTTTTAATGATATCCACAATTGACAAGTGCAAGTGGATCCAAGGTTAGTAAGGCAGACATATACGAGGAGGACGTTGCAGTTTGCAACGGAATAGCTTCAGACAAACAAGTGGATTGGTTAATGGTGCCTTTGTGATGTGGGTAGGAGCCATACTACATTAACGTGAATTTAGACAAAATGACATTAATGTTGAGGAAAGGTACCAACTCCTAAATCTGTGCGTCGATGTACTTTAGAAGTTTGACATGATGTACCGGAGGGTACCCAATTCTTAATATCTTTATTAATGCTGAGCAAAATTAACTTCGTCTTCAGTAGCTCTGCAATAGATATGGGTGAAAAGTGTTAGAGGCCATGAATGAAATCAAATATCTGTCGGTGCAAGAAAGCTGTTATACATGGTCATGGTCAACCTGTACTGACGTCAAAGAAGAGGGTGGTGCTGTATTTGCTGAGGGTGACGTATTCCCAACTTAGGGAGGTGCAAAATGTCCTGCATGTTTGGTACCATGCATCTTTTCGTTGTACTTCTACCAAGGCATTTTAAGCCAATGCCACGTGAATAGCCCCTATTATGAATTTTGACAGGCAATCGGCAACAGGATTAATATTCCCAGGGATGTGTATACATACATATATATATATATATATATATATATATATATATATATATATATATATATATATATATATATATATATATATATATATATATACTGTATATATGTATATACATGTACATATAATATAAATATATATATATATATATATATATATATATATATATATATATATATATATATATCTATATCTATATATATATATATATATATATATATATATATATATATATACGTACATATATATACATATATATATATATATATATATATATATATATATATATATATATATATATATATATATATATATGCATATATATATGTATATATATATATGTATATGTGTATATATATATATATATATATATATATATATATATATATATATATATATATATATATATATATATATACATTCTGAGTATCTTATCAATAAGCTCTTGGTATGCCTTCTCTCCATGATCTTGAACTGTAAGGAGATCGCTTGAAACACTTTTGTGTGCTGTGATACCATGCATCTTTTCGTTGTACTTCTACCAAGGCATTTTAAGCCAATGCCACGCGAATGGCCCCTATTATGAATTTTGACAGGCAATCGGCAACAGGATTAATATTCCCAGGGATGTGAATATATACATACATACATATGTGATAGGTTTGCTGAAGGTAATCATATACTCCCTAGTTTGCAATTTGGTTTTCGGAAAGGCGTTGGAGCATGTGATGCCCTTCTTACTATCTCCAATGCTGTACAGAAATCCCTTGATTGTGGTCGGGAAATTCCTATGATCGGCCTTGATTTTAGTGCTGCCTTTGACCGTGTTAATCATGAGGCCCTTGTTTTCAAGCTGAAACAGTTGGGAGTGGGTGGGTCGTTTCTTAGCATTATTATTGATTTTTTAAATAATAGATCTCAAAGAGTTGTTGTTGATGGGCACCATAGTGATTATAGGAATGTGATATCCGGTGTTCCACAGGGTAGTGTTCTTGCCCCATTACTTTTCATACTATATACACATGACATGTGGTTTAGCCTAGAAAACAAGCTTGTTGCATATGCAGATGATGCTACTCTCTTTGCATCAATTCCATCCCCTGAATGTAGATCTAGGGTTGGTGAATCCCTTAATAGAGATTTAGCTAGAATTAGTGCATGGTGCAAATTATGGGGTATGAAGTTGAATCCTAACAAAACTCAAAGTATGATTGTAAGTAGGTCAAGGACGGTGGCTCCTCAACATCCGGATCTCAGTATTGATAATGTTTCTTTAAATATGTATGACTCTTTCAAAATTTTAGGTGTGATTCTCGACAGTAAATTTACTTTTGAGAAACATATAAGGTCTGTGTCTTCTTCAATTGCACAAAAAATAGGCTTATTGAGAAAATCTTTCATGATTTTCGGTGATCAATCTATTCTGAAGAAGTGTTTTAATTCTTTCATTCTACCTTGTTTTGAGTATTGTTCTCCTGTCTGGTCTTCAACTGCTGATTCTCATCTTAATTTGTTGGACAGAAAATTACGGTCTATTAAATTTTTTATTCCTGATATATATATATATATATATATATATATATATATATATATATATATATATATATATATATATATATTAATCTCTGGCACCGTCGTTCAATTAGCTCATTATGCATGTTGCATAAGATTTTTCATAACTCTGACCATCCTTTACATTCAGATCTCCCTGGACAATTCTATCCTGTTCGTAATACTAGGCAGGCAGTTAATTCTAATAGCCAGGCCTTCTCCATCACGAGGCTCAATACTATGTAGTACTCTAGAAGTTTTATTCCAGCTGTTACCAAGTTGTGGAATGATCTTCCTAATCGGGTGGTTGAATCTGTAGAAGTTCAAAAGTTCAAAGTTGGAGCAAATGGTTTTTTGTTGATCAGGCGGACATGAGTCTTTTTAGAGTTTATTTATGACATATTTGTTTTTGATGTTGTTAATAGTTTATAAATGGCATGTCTGTTTTGACGTTGTTACTTATTTTAGAAGGATTTATTGTTAATTTGTTCTCTTCATTTATTTATTTCCTTATTTCCTTTCCTCACTGGGCTATCTTTCCATGTTAGAGCCCCTGGGCTTATAGCATCTTGCTTTACCAACTAGGGTTGTAGCTTGGATATTAATAATAATAATAATAATAATAATAATAATAATAATAATATGCTTTTCTGTTCATTAGAAGGTAGTTACTTTCCAGCAATTCCATTACAAACTGTACATCACAATCATCCTTCTGAATGCAAGATGCTACTAGATCTGGGAGGCTAAGACCATGATCTTTGTGTTCAAGCAAAGCACGCAATTTTAGTATGCATGTTCTTTAATTTTTTGCAGGCAGGTAGTACTTTAATAATGCCTTCGGCTTCAATCTAAAACCTCATGTTACATCAAGTGTCTGCGTGTCATGTTTGACACTCTTCCACTGTTTGGTCGTCCAGGATACCTCCAAATGTGTTGTTCTTACTGAGCTTAACCGAGTATCTGCCTTCCCAAATGTTGTTGGTAACTCACGCGATGATGTTTTGTGATTTGGGCATGGTATATTGATAGGTAGAGGACATAATTTTGCTTGTTATAAGCAAACCACTAAGGAATCATGCTGCATATTTCATGAAGTTGCAGTACCAAGTTGCCTTCCCTAAGAGCTATCAGAATTTCCACAATATCGAGATAGGGCTTCCAGAATGATGCCTTGGTTCATGGGTGTTTCAAAGTTCATCTTGATATTCTGCAAAATGGAAAATGATTTCCTTTGTGGATGTGTCGTCAAGGATTGTGAATAAAGCTTTGTTGGTGGTTTGGGCATGTGCTTCAGTAGCAAGGTTTATCAGGCGTCGAAGTGCTAGCATATCGTTTGTGTGATTTTCTTATATCCACTTTTGGAAACCTTTCCACATTAAGTAAATCAATGCTTCATATTTATGAAGCATGGATGCACCTAATTTGGAAAGGATTCCAGAAGTGGATCTTATGTAGTAGAACACCGCAGATGTTATGTCTCGCTTCAGTGAAACTGTTGATTGATCCTTCTGCATTGACTCCACCTTCGACTGCCAAATCTCGACGTCCAGCTTCCCCAAACCGTTTACCAAGAATGGACAAGAGTTTGAATATTGTGTGAAAGGTTCTCATACACAAGATCCTGTTCTGGAAGGCTTCCTGATCCTGCCAGACAGCCTACACCGTTTTGGAGTACCAGGCTCGATCATAAATGCAGATGACTTATAGAAGATTGAAAGGAGTCATTATTTTCTTTGTCTGTCCATTAATTTGGTACACAGTTGACATCTGAGTTGCTGGGGAATTGACTGTTGGTAAGTACCCAACTGTGTCGGGCTTTATGTCTACGTTGTCACTTGTCAGAGTGTTAAAGCTTGTCCATGAGCAGATTTGTTAGTTTGTCCGGTCACTCATCTGCACTAACAACCAACAAATTTTTTTTGTTCTTGGCTAAAGTGGCCTACTATGCATCCACAGGATGATCTGAAGATATAGCAAGTAGGGATTTCCTCTCACTGCAATCATGGTTAGGTCGAATAGGTGCTATTGCAGGAAGTGATTGGTTCTTGTCATTTTGTATGATAGTTTGGGGAGGGTGTAGAAGGAGTGTCGATACCTATGGCTGAATTATGTTTCTATTAACACACTTAGATCTTCCCGCTCAACTGAGAGTTTCCTCTTGTTGACCTGTGTTGCCATATGCTAGTACTTTTGGAACGCCAACATGTGTTTCTGTCTGTTTTTGCAGACACAGTACTGTGTTTATTTCTTCCAGTGTCGAGTATGATACTTCATGGGCCAAACGGTTCAGAATCTCCATGATATCAACATTTCCTGTAAGGGTCTTCACAGAAAATGGAAGTAAAATGCAATTTGATGTCTTCAGCAGCCCCATTGTAACTCTATACATAAGATCTTCGGAAAACAACTATACTAGCTTTAATATCTGAGTTGTAGTTGTGTTAGAACCTTTGCGTCCAATCAAAAGGTTGGTCAAAATCATTTGCATCAGATCTGATGTCCAGATATATTGGGAATAAAGCTCATCTGGGTGAGGGGAGAATGGGTGTTCATGTTGCTCTGCCATAATGGTATATCTAAGAAGTACCAAAGATTTGATTATGGGAGGTTCCATACTCTGATTATGAGATGAATATAGGTCAAGCTTTTTTCTCAGTGTCATGTTTTCTCTAGCAGGTTACTTGAAAGTGATACTATCCAGAGTGACCAGGAGTCTGTTGTTATTTCCATAGACAATCTTTATGCACAGTTCAAGTTCTGTTCCAAGTCTGCATTGTACGTGCTTCTTAGTATGTACTTTTATATCAGTTACTACATCACCGTGCATACATGACACAAGCTTCTCTATTAAGTTTGTCCTGTAGTAGGTAGTAGGTAGTAGCGTGGCCAGGGCACCAGCCACCCGTTGAGGTCTTTTGACTTGCCAGACAGTACTACATTGGATCCTTCTCTCTAGTTACAGTTCATTTTCCCTTTTGCCTACACACACACACACCATATATTCTGGCATATTCTTTACATATTCTCTTCTCTACTCATACACCTGACAACACTAAGATTACCAAACCATTCTTATTCACCCAAGGAGTTGTTACTGCACTGTGATTGTTCAGTGGCCTCTTTCCTCTTGGTAAGGGTAGAAGGGACTCTTTAGCTATGGTAAGCAGCTCTTCTAAGAGAAGGACACTCCAAAATCAAACCATTGTTCTCTATTCTTTGGTAGTGCCATAGCCTCTGTACCATGGTCTTCCACTGCTTTAGGTTAGAGTTCTCTTGCTTGAGGTACACTCGGTTACACTATTCTATCTTATTTTTCTTCATCTTGTTTTGTTAGTGTTTATAGTTTATAAGGGAGATATTTTTTTATGTTGTTACTCTTCTTAAAAACTTGATTTTTCGCTGTATCCTTTACTCACTGGGCTATTTTCCCTGTTGGGGTCCCTGGGCTTATAGCATTGGCTTTTCCAACTAGGGTTGTAGCTTAGCAATTGATGATAATAATAATAATAATAATAATAATAATAATAATAATAATAATAATAATAATAATATGTTATTTGGTGTTTGGCTATCAATTCTTGTCTGATGTATTCAAAGAGCTATTGATAAGCATATGACTCAAATAAAGTATATGCTTCTTCTTCATTGTGTTCATACTCCTCACTGATGGGAAATTTTTCTAGTCTCTCTCTTGTGTATTCTGGATAGCATGATCTGTGGTAGTATGCTTAATCAGCTACCAATTCACGTGATATGATGGCCAGGATTCGTTCATTACTTTTCTTCTGGCTTTCAGACCGTTTTTGAGTAAAATATTTGCAGGTAGATTCCCATATTGTTTTGACTGCCCGGAGCTTAACTGCCTGAGTCATTTTTTCACGACTGTGGATTCTTTAAGATATTTTGGAGTGTCTGTCACAAAATATGTATTTTGCACAATAAGTGTGCGACTTACTGGTCCCAGGCTCTCAGGATGTTTTTTTTTATATACTAACCTTATGTTTGCCACAAATTGCAAATTTATTTATTTTAACAATAAGACACCATGCCCAAGTTTAAAATCTCTTTAACACGAAAAAGATACAACGTTTATGTGGCCAATAAGTATTTTTAGAAAGAGGATACAATACTGGATGTCTAGTTAAACTAGCTTTGATACCTCCAGATGGTACCAGTCAGCCAGCTGGCCCTTGAGTTACTCATACATAACTCTCTTCACATTCACTCTTAACCCTAAATTCTTTACCACTGTCTTCACCTCACCTAACACTTTGCATCCTTTATTCACTCCCTGACGTACATGTGCTTCATCTCAACCATTTGCAGCAAAAAAAAAAAAAAAGACTCCAACTTTCTCGAGTAACTCTCCATTCAACATATTCAACCTAGCATCACCCTCCCCATTCGTGCATCTCATAACCTTACTCTTATCCACATTAACTTTTCACTTAGTTTTCTCACACACCCTCCCAAACTCTGTCACTCATCGACCAAGATTCTCCTCAAAATCTGCCATCAAGCTGTCTGTATCATTTGCAAACAGCAACTGATTCACCTCCCACTCATGATCACTCTCTTCTATCAGCTTCAACGCTTGACCAAGCGCTTGAGAATTCAACTCTCTGACAACTCTATCAACAACCAAATTGAACAACGTTGTCGACATGCCACATCCCTGTCTCAGTCCCATTTCCCCTGGATACCACTCACTCATTTCATTTCCTATACTAACAGATGCTTTACTGTCTATGCATCAACTCTTCATTACTTACAACAACTTTCCTACAATTCCATATAACCTCATCAAATTCCCGTAGTGCTTCCCTATCAACTCCATCATAAGCTTTATCCAGATCCATAAATGCAACATACACCTCTTTACCTTTTGTTAAATATTTCTTGCATATCTACCTAACTGTAAAAATATTATCCATACATCCCCTACCCCTTTTAAAACCCCCCATTCTCCTGGGATTGCATCCTCTGTTCAATCCTTAATTCTAATGATTAAGTTTCTACCATACACTTTCCAAATACACTTAAAAAACTAATACCCCTTTAATTAAAACATTCATGAACATCTTACCTTTGTGTAGTGGAACAATATGCGCACATACATAGTTCAATGGTACCAGTGACCACATAAAACATATATCAAACAATTTCAACAGCCGTTCAGGTGCAGTCAAACCCCCCTCCTTTAACATCTCAGCCATCACACAATCCTGCTCTCGTTTCATCGTGTGCTCTCATCAATTCCTCTCTTGTAATCTCTCTCTCATTTTCATTTCCCATCACTGTCACTTCAACACCTGTAACAGTAGTTATATCTGCCTCCCTATATTCCTTGACATTCAGCAACCTTTCAAAATATTTAGCCCAATTTTTCCCTGGCCTCCTGTCCTTTCAGCAACTTTCCCTTATTATCTTTCACTGTCTCTTCACTTGTCAATCCATTTATCCTCATTCTCTTCCCTTCTTTCTAAAACTTCTTATTCTCTCCATACGGACGACCTAATCCCTGGCTCCACCTCCAGTCAGCCGCACTCTTTACCTCAGCTACCCTAGGTTTTACTTTAAATTTGTTCTCTCTATATATTTCATACTTCTCTATATTATTACTCTGCAGCCAATCTTCAAATGCCCACTTTTTCTTTTCCACTTTCATCTTCACTTCTCATTCCAGTATTTAATGCCCTTTCTTATGATACCGCCAGCAATTCTCCTACCACACATATGACTTGCAATCTAAACTGAATTTACTTTTACCAACCTCATTCCTCCACTAGAGCCCTAGTTTCTCTTCCTTTCACCCTGTCATAGGCCACTTTCATCCTTTCTTGATATTGACTTTTTACCTCGGGCTTCTCAGCTCTTTAACCTTCACTGCCTCCCTTTTACACCACGACTCTATTATCCCATTCTTTTGCTATAACTAATTTTTCTTCAACTGAGAAGTGATCAGACATACCGTTAGCCATCTTTCACCCTTCCAAACATCTTTCGTGTCATCAGCACACGATTCAATAATGTTCTTTCTACCACACATCCATTTGCCACTTTTCCCCATATAAATTTGTTACAATCATTCTTCCTGAAAAAAAAACTACATATTGCCAGCATATATACCAGTCTCTCATCACCCTAATTTTCACCTTATACGCCATAGTTCACGGTGACACAA
>NC_090742.1:100854567-100872067 GCF_036898095.1 Palaemon carinicauda | reverse complement strand
TGTCTGGTCTCTTGCACACCTTGATGTCAAGCAAGATTAGGTGTTAGAGTATTCTCAATCTCAAATCATCCTTTCTTGGAGTGCTAGTAACTCAGTATGAAACGATGATTATCTTCCACAGATAATGTAGAATTTTTTCCAGTACGATCTAATCTGGTCACTGGTTATGCTACAGTATATTCAGCAATGAAAAACTAGATTGGCTCGAAGTTGGTTCAGACTGAAGTACCCATGTAGTGTAATGAGGGAGTGTATTGCATTGTGCAGGATATCCAGCTTATGTGACAGGAGAAATTCCGTACCCTCGTCTTATGTCTAAGAACACTTAACTTGGTGAAAGATGTCCTGAAATGCATTGGCAAAGCATTGGGTGGAAGTGGATCTGACAAGACATGGCTTCATGCTCGAGTCTATGGTCCAGAGGTCAATACAATTACAGTCTGCCTGCCGAATCATTCCAATAAATACTCTACAGCAAATCATTTGATGAGAGAGCCTTTGAGTCATACATGGTGGAACTTAATATTCTCATCAAACTCAAGTCAGCTGTTGCACAAAATAACAGCATGGAAAGTCGGAAGTACATGGCAGACTTTGAATGTGCATCTCAAAAGTTACAAAACGAAGTTTTTCAACCAAAGTCATCCCTGGCAAGATTATTGCTCTTGGAGGTGACATGAAACTAGAGCAGCGATGGAGTTATTGTACAGGCCAAACAAAAACAATATGTGGCTCAGTGACACCTAATATATGAAATAGTGTCCATGAAGAGACTATATAGTCAATATGCTATTATGCTGGATACCATACTTGAACCTGAATCCTTCCATCACAACAAAGCTTCACAGTCTACTACAGAGCTCAAGGAGGCTCATGTCCAGGCAATGAAGCTGTTCACAGAGGAAATGTGAAACTTTGAAGATTTCTGCAACAAAAAAGCTTATGACAACATATATCAGGTATGACATCTTGAATGCTGTCGTCAGAAGAAAAGAAAAGTATATGAGTGTGAGAAATGATAGATTCCTCACTAAAACTCAAAACATCACCATCAGCTTACACCGATGGAAATTGAAAACTATGAATAGTCAGAAGTATTGCACAGAACACATTTATGAGAGTAGTTAAGGTTATCTACATTGTTAATAAAACACTGGAACTTCTTAGTGATCGGGGTGTTACTAAGGGGGGGCCTTTTGAAGTATGATTTTGCACCCTCCCCTCTGCTGATTGTTGAAGTCAGGATGATGAAAAAGCAATGAAAAGTCACTTGTTTCAAGAAATGGAGACGCATCTTGAGTCTGAGGACCACAACTATGACCCTCAGAAAAACTCTGTTTTTGTCATAGATGTGATAGCAAATATCTTTAAGGTTGGAAATGGGGAAATATCCACATTCGATGATCTTCTCTCCAAGTTTCTTTCACTTACTTCTAAGTACCATGAATTTGGCCGATGTGACTATGTGTTTGACATGTACTCCGATGCTTCTTAAGCGAAATACAGTGAAAAAAATGAGACGTGATGACAATGTTCCTATTGACTTTAGTTTCATTGATAGATCATATCCATTTCCAAAGGACATGGGAACATTCTGGCTTTTAAACACAAACAATAATAATATCCAACAGTTCTGGGCCAAGTTTCAAGAGTGACAATGTATCAAGGTTCACCAAGGCACAAAATACGTTATGTCACATCTGCTCTCCACAGTGCATGAAGAGGCTGACTTTTGTATACTAATACATACATTAGATTCACTCAAGGCAGGGAACAATGTAAGCGTAATGACCTACAAAGATAATGAAGTAACTGTTGCCCTGCTATACCATATTCCTCAATGGCATTGGGGAGCAGTGGGTGTGAGTTGGAGTGGGTTATACAACTTGATACTTACCTCATCACACTTTGTTATAGTGCCTTGCTGGTTCACTCTGTGATGTGTTGCCAGCTGTGCACAGTCTGACTGAATGTGATATCACCTGCAACCAAAAAGGCTGCTTTGAAAGTTCAACCGCAGATATGCTTGAAACGCTTTGGAAAGTCGCTGAACCTCTCAAAACAAATGGTGAAGAATACAAAGGTATACTTAATTGAAGCCCTGAAAATACAGTGTGATGCAAGAATTTTTTTTATGAATATCGATCTGAGATGTTTCATTTAACAAAAGCAAGTTCCTTCCAGAACCTTCCTTCTGCCACTCAAAAAATATCTCTACATATAAAGTGCTGCTTATAATATGTGTACACTATGATGTATTGTTTGAATATTTACTTGGACAAAGAAAATAGGGTGGTATTAAAGTCAGATTACTATGGTTATGAATATGACCAGGAAGATTTGATAACATGAACATCATGGAAAATATTAAACCCATGTGGTCAGTATGCTGTACTTCATAAAATGCGCCCGATCAACGTGTCCATGCAGAATGGCTAATGTCAAATGTGGACAATTCAGTTAGTGCCTGATGAAATCTGAAATATTTTGTAGAAATTCTATTGTATTAGTGCATGTATAGGTATACGTAGGCAAAAGTATTAGTTCTCAATATCTTTAAGTTTACATATTGCATGGCAGACAAATTGTTTCCATGTACCGAGTTCAATGCACCAAATTATTCGAATGCACTAAATGTCCATGATGTGTATTATGTCCACTGACTTGAGTATTAAAATTTGACAAATGATCTCTCTCTCTTCATGGTCCATTGTCATGCAAATTCATGTCACCATTTTTCTCTCAAGTCTGATACTTTTTGTTGAACATGACCATTTCAAATCCATTATAGAATTATCTGAGAAAGTAAATTTGCCAAAATGACGAAAATTATTCCATTGGCTTCCTTGTCATTGAAAACACCCATATAGTTACAAAAATCTCCGTGATACGAACATTGTTTGCAAAATTGTGGGTACTTTTATTAGACAGCAGAACGTCGCTGCTTTGGCATAAGGGTAACCTATGTTTTCTATTTCTCTGTTGAACCATTAAATTAACCACAAGTTCAAATAAAAAGACATGAGAAAAAACGACGAAATAATAAAGTTTTTGACTACGTTTTATGCCTCTCAATAAATTATTAAGTGAATAGGAAGCCACAGTGAATGAGCTAAGTATCAATCTGGAAAGAAAATTTCCAAAAAATTCGGTAAACATTTGCTCCGTCTGTTCAAATGATGGTTTATTTTGAAAAATACTGCTGAAATATTGATTCCCATCCCTGGTCTTTTAAAATGCATGCAGTATTTGCCTTTGCAGTAGTTTCTGGTTGATCTCTTTTACCAAACATGACTGTAGCCAATTTCTCAAACTTGTTCTGATCAAAAATATTGTTTGCGTATGGAGAAAAATTGTACCACTCTTAGAAATAATAACCAATTTTTTTTTTTTCTAATTTCATCATGTAAAAAAAAAAAATGTAGTTTTACTGTAACAAAGTCATGTAACTTTGTCATCCACCAGAACCCAGACTATGTAAAAAAAAAAAAAAAAAAAAAAAAAAAAAAAACATGCTGAGGTAAAAAGAACGTAATCTGATCCAAGATTATATGAAGTAGGTATAAACTTGAATCCGTTCGTTTTCTTATCTATTATGATGGTAATTTATCAATTAAAGCTGTATCGAAACCGCAATTATAGGCCTCATGATTCAAGTCGAATTTAATCTCAAGAATGACACCAAACATATCGTTGGAGAAAGTACCAGATCAGAAATTATGCCTCACCAAAAAAGATTAACAATAACCACCAGAAAGTATAGGAGGTATAAATACATTAGTTTATTGTAAACCAGTATGCGCATTTTATCATTTGAAATATATGAATGGCAGCATAATTGAGTTTTTTCAATCATTTCTTCACCAATACATAGTAAAAATATATTGTATGTGTATTCTTCTAGCTTCATTTGAAAAGTGAGAATCGCTATACCTCAGCCAATAGATTGACATGAATATTAATTATGACGTATAGCCTACTGGCCTAGAATATTATTACCTGTTGCAACGGGTTATGGACTCACACATAATAATGTTCATGATATATTAGTCATTCATTATACATTTCCAAAATTAATATACACTATTTGACAATATAGTGAAGAGATTAGTGTTTAACCACATACTCAAACAAAGAACCAGAATAATGAACAAGCACACTCACACACACCAGCACACACACACACACATTTATATATATATATATATATATATATATATATATATATATATATATATATATATATATATATATATATATATTTATATATATATATATATATATATATATTATATATATATATATATATATATATATATATATATATATATGTATATATATATATATATATATATATATATATATATATAAATATATATATATATATATATATATATATATATATATATATATATATATATATATACATATATATATATATGTATATATATATATATATATATATATATATATATATATATTTATATATATATATATATATATATATATATATATATATATTTATATATATACACACACACACACACACATATATATATATATATATATATATATATTTATATTATATATATATATATATATACATATATATATAAATATATTTATATATATATATATATACATATATATATATATATATATATATATATATATATATATATATATATATATATATATATATATGTATATATATATACATGAACATATATATATATATATATATATATATATATATATATATATATATATATATATATATATATCTTACGAAGCTGGTCTATTGTACAGTAAATATGCTCTGTATGCATTTCATTTGTGTGTTTGAGAGTTTTATAGGCAGCTTGAAAAAAAAAGAGTTCCTCTCTTGTGGGTTGGATTAATAATATGTGAATTTCGTAAGACTTTCGTCAATCATTTATTTCTATTTTCATTTAAGTAAGTGTATGTAAATTTACATTATTTTTGAGAATGATTTTGTTATTTCACATATTTTGTTACGAGGTCTTATATAACTCATAGGTATGCTGTACGACACGTACGAGGTATGAATGCGAGGGCTTACATCATGTTTACAAGCTATTACATCATTTTTATATTTCCAGGTGGTTAGAATGTTTTTGAATATCCCAGAGCTAGTTTTATCTTTTCTTTATGGTTTCGAGGAAGTAGGTGAGTGAAGTTAGTTGAGAGAGAGCTACTTGATTAGTTGGTAACTTTGGCGACGCTAGGCCTCACCCCAAAGCCACAAGAATAATCTATTGAGAATCATTTAGAAATTTCAAGTCAATATTTATAGTATATGCCACTAAGAAATCATGAGCAGAATAAGAGACCCAGCCTATCCCTTTTGAAAGAGCCAAAGTTTGTCCACCCTCTCCTCTTAAGTGTATCAAGTGTGTGCCTAATCAAATGTGATTACGATTCCTATCAAACATATATCATGTGTAACGTTTTCAAACGTTGATAAATCTATTGAATGTGATTTCAAATTTATTATATTAATGAAAGTTTTTGTATAATATGATTTTTTGTAGATGGCCCTGTGAGTTTAGGTTGAAACAGTGAAGTATATTTTTTTATGCTACTTTGTTCTAAGACCTCGTGTGATCCAAAACACGTAACAGTATCAGGTACAATTTTGTAAATTTCATTTAGTATTAACTCATTGGGGTGTTAAAGTGCTAATTTTTTCATTAATTATCAAGATTTAATATTTTCATAGATTAATTTCCAGAGAAACAAGTGATTGTATGATTTCTTTTCTCTTGTTCTATGGTATTGTTCAAGATTTAGCATTTCGATCAATTTAATTTCGTGTTAATCCTTTTTGCATAAATGTTATAATTTTTCATAAAATATATCTATTTTTTTTAAGGAGTGCATTATATCTATCAACAATATTTCTTATAGAACTGGATTCTAATCCCTGACTAAAAATCGAAGTAAGAGGTTGTTTTGAATAGTTAAAGAAACATAATCATCCAGTTTTGTTTTGAAAATAACGTAAAAGACTTTTGGATAAACAATGTTTAGTATATTGCCGTCTCTGAGTTGTATGATTTCTCAAAGCTCAGGTATTACTCAAGTATAACAGATTTATGTAAAAATAAACAGGTGAGTATAGAACACGGTAGGTTATGTAATTGGCTATCCGTAATAAAACACACACACACACACACACACACACACATATATATATATATATATATATATATATATATATATATATATATATATATATATATATATATATATCTATATATATATATATATATATATATATATATATAATTTTGAAGTATGCGATAGTACAAGATATCACTTCTAATATGGTAACATTCTCACTGTTCACTTCTCTTATAAAAACGGACCCCAATTCTTCCAGTCGCCCATTGAGATACTACCGCTAGAGAGTTAGGGGGTCCTTTGTCTGTCCAGACAGTTCTACATTGGATCCTTCTTTCTGGTTACAGTTCTTTCCCTTTGCCTACACAGACACTGAATAGTCTGGCCTAATATTTATAGATTCTCCTCTGTCCTCGTACATCTGACAACACTGAGATTACCAATTAATTCTTCTTCACCCACCCAGGGGGTTAACTAATGCACTGTAAATTTTCAATGGCTACTTTCCTCTTGGTAAGGGTAGAAGAGACTCTTTAGCTATGGTAAGTAGCTCTTCTAGGAGAAGGACGCTCCAAAATCAAACCATTGTTTTCTAGTCTTGGGTAGTGCTATAGCTTCTGTACCATGGTCTTTCGCTGTCTTGGGTTAGAGTTCACTTGCTTGAGGGTACACTCGGGCACGCTCTTTCTATCTTGTTTCTCTTTCTCTTGTTTTTATGATGTTTTTATCGTTTAGATAGGAAATATTTATTTTAATGTTGTTGAAATTTTTGAAAATATTTTATTTTTTCTTGTTTCCTTTCCTCACTATGCTATTTTCCCTGTTGGAGCCCCTGGGCTTATAGTATCCTGCTTTTCCAACTAGTGTTGTAGATTAGCATTTAATAATAATAATAATAAAAATAATAATAATAATAATAATAATAATAATAATAATAATGTCCCTAGTAGGTTCTTTTCCCATTATCTTGTTATCAAACGACGCATTGTTATTCTGACAACTCCTCTAGTAACTTTCACGGCAAACTAATAGTTTTCCAAAGCATTTGACAAGTGAGTTTTCTTCCTTAGTCTTCTTATATGAAGGAATATTTGGTATTGGCTTCATAAAACCGGTGTAACGTATATCATTAACATATTCTTTACTAACATATGAACTATCTTTTATGGATTCCATAAAACCTTTTCCATTTTTTCTTATATATTGCCTTTCCTTATGTTCCTTTATAGATTAAATATCATTAATACCTATTTAAATGAAAAATTCAGGGCAGATTCTTGAGTAAATGTGTTTATGCCTTTTCTAGTGAATAGACACTTGCTCTGTGCATGATGTCTTTATATAAAAGACAACGTTTTTATTTTCATCTGTTTAAAATGACTAGACCAAGGGTTCCTAATTTGGGGTCCATGGATTGGCTACTATATACCTTTTTGAGTCAGGGTTTTCAACACTTGTTTCTATCAAAACGAAGAGCCAAAATCGATTGGATGTCAGAGATGACATACGTGTTACAATATCAAATACTACTCTTCAGTTTCATCTTATTCAAGCAAAACAACAGTAACCTTTCTCACAGAAAATATATTTTGAGCGAAATTAAGGATTTTGTCTTGTTTAATTGTTACAAGATGATTGTGCAGTAATTCATATTTCAGATTGTTCTCTTTACTCATTCTTTGTGCATGTCATACACTACATAAGACAATGATTTTCCAATAAATAAAGTACATTCATTGCATGCAATGTAATGTTTATTTTCATTTCTCTGGGAAAGGGGTCCATAACTTTCACAAGATTCTTAATGGGGTCCGTGACTTAAAAAACGTTAAGAGCCCCTGGGCTAAACATTCCGTATATTAGCCGGGTATAGAAGATCTTCAGTATGGCGGGGCCGAATGCACCTCGAGACGAACATGTCAGTTCATTGCCTCCTAGAGCAATGGTATTCACGCCCCCTGCAGAATATCCATTTTGGTTCATTTGCCATCAGTCCAATGCCCCTGGTCCAACAGCAATGCAGAAACTGCCCTAAATTCATCAAAAAAGCTCCCCAGAGAAAACACATCAAAAGGCGGAGCCCTCGAGTCAGACAAAACGGCCCCGGTAATACTTCTGTCTAAACCCACCTCTCAGGGGGATCAATAAATTACCATCTCACCAAGCTAAGTGGCAAAATCACAAGAGGTTTTGCCTGCCCTTGATCAACCAGAAGAAACACACACTTTTTGAACCAGGACACGGTTGCATATACAAAACCAAGCTACCAAGCAGTGGAACGTGACAGGCATAGTCTCGGAAATCAGGACCTACCGACAGAACAAACTCCATGAGGACTCCAGTATGTTACAAGGCTGAGAAGAGCTGTCGGTAAACCCAAATGACTCAAAGGCTTCACAAGCCATACTATTGTTAAAAGAAGAGTTATGTTATATAAGTAAGTAAAACTGTATTGTCTGTTCCATATAACCCATTTGTCAATGTTGAAGTTTATTATATAGTTTTTTGCTTTCTCTACAAGTTTTATTTTATTTTTCTTTATTCACCAAGCATTAAGTTAAGAATCTGTCTGTTTGCTCAGAAACTTTAGTTATTTCATCTCATCTTGCTGTTTTACTAACAAATGCACAGTCCGCCCTTTTATTGGTTACTATATTCAATCCTGGGGGCCAGGTCAGTGATTTAAGACATGTTGTAATTACATCAACGATAACCAGTTACTGTTGTGTCGTGGGAGTCACTGCCTCTCCGTTATCTTACAATAAATTTCAATATAAATCTGCTTTCCATATTGTAGTTTTATCCATATCATTTGTAAACTTTAATAAAAGAGAAGTTCACTTCCATCTAAATATGCGTAAACCCTCTATTCACTGTATGATTTCACTATTTCTCAAACAAAATGTGCTTTCATTTTCATAATTCATGATTCATTATTGATTGGCCTAAATATTATTAACAGTTCTTCATTTATTCACAAAGGTTCTTTAACCTGATATTTTTATTCTAAATTTGTATTAGAAAGTAAAATACATAACCAATTTAGAATAATATTCCGACTGAATTATAATACGTATTGTTAAAAAAAAAAAAACTTCAAATTAAATAGCAATACTTATATTTTTGGGATGACAATAAAATCTATTCTAGTCATACAACATTGAAAAATTTGGTTTTTTCGATATATTGGAAAACTTCGACCATTATGAAAAAAAGTATAGTTTTACCAAACAATTGGTGAAAAAAGTGAGAAAGGGTTTTTTCTTTTTAGAAATTGTTTTTAGAGTTGGAGTTTTCATTTGCATTTACCTAAACAGACGAGCAGAATTGACGTCCAGAAGCTTATTCGGGTCACGAGTTTTAATAAAAATTCTTCTAACAAAACGCCAACGTTTTTTAAAATTTTACATGACAAGCTCTTTTAGTATTCCAGCAATTTTTCGGCTTTCTCTCTCTCTCTCTCTCTCTCTCTCTCTCTCTCTCTCTCTCTCTCTCTCTCTCTCTCTCTCTCTCTCTCTGTATACACAAGTATATATACATCTCTCTCTCTCTCTCTCTCTCTCTCTCTCTCTCTCTCTCTCTCTCTCTCTCTCTCTCTTTGTATACACAAGTATGTATATATATATATATATATATATATATATATATATATATATATATATATATATATATATATATGTACATATATATATCTATATATATATATATATATATATATATATATATATATATATATATATATATATATATATATATATATATATATATATATATATATATATATATATCTATATATATATATATATATATATATATATATATATATATATATATATATATATATATATATATATATATATATATATATATATATATATATATATATATATATATATATATATATATATATATATATATATATATATATATATATATATATATATATATATATATATATATATATATATATATATATATATATATATATATATATATATATATATATATATATATATATATATATATATATATATATATATATATATATATATATATATATATATATATATATATATATATATATATATATATATATATATATATATATATATGTATATATATATATATATATATATATATATATATATATATGCATACGACCCTAAATGTAAAAGCAGAAGGCTATAAGCACAAGAGTACTTACTGGGAAACTAGTCCAGTGAGGAAAGAAAAAAAAAGAAATAAATAACTTATACTGTATATGAGTTGAATTTATTCAAAAATTTCTTAAAATCAGTAATAACGATAAAATAGTTCTGTCTGATATGGGCTATGTAGAGACTTATGTCAACCTTTTCAACGTGATTTTTTTTTTTTCAATTCAACTGCTAGATTAGTATATCGCATGTGTATTGTCCATAATCATACAAGGTGATGCTATTTTTTTTATCTGTTTCTCTCTCCACAATAATAATAGAAAACCTCTTAAAGCTTACCACCACATGCTTTATATTGTTTGATTTATTGTAACCTTCTTGCCTTCAACTGCTGGTATATAAGCAGGTTATCTGTTGAATAGATTTTTAATTGCATTCTTCTCGCCCTTCTGTTAGAAACTAATTGTTAGGTTGGCTCATAGGTGACCAGCAACGTGATTAATCTACACCGTCTTTTTCACCAACTAATTCATCCTACCTTTTTACCATGTCACCCACCCAGCCTAACTCTTTAACACACCCTGCCTCAATGAAACATCTGGTCTTCTTCACCAGTGGAAAAGCATTTCCTTGGTTTCATAACACCAAAGTTCAATTCTCATCAAGGGTGTGACTGGCTCAAGCAGGAAATTTATGTCCTTGCAGTGATCACCGGGGACACTCTCCCAGAAATCTCCCATTGGCTTTGTAACCAATGCGCCACCCCAATAAAGTATGACATCCTAATTAAATACCTCACTGAGCAGTACTCTCCATCACCAGCTGCTCGTTTAGCCAAATTTTTTTCAGCTCTCTCAACAGCCGTTGGGTGACCAAATAGGCTTCGGACTCCATCAGGGAAATTACCAATTTGCTTGCATGTAACCTAGTGCATAGGGCTCTCATTGGGAAGTTAACCTACTTCGGGCCATATGGGTACAACGCCTTCCCAAAACTGTACTCGCTGCCATTCCTGATGTTGATACTTTGCCTATGAAAGACCTGGTAACGTAATTCGATGGTATTATGAACAGCTACTTTACCACCTTTATAGCCTCCATTAACGTTTTCACTCCTGTTAAAGGAGACAATTACTCAACACTAACCAAAGCAGACGTCAATGGGGTAAGACACACATGGCCCCCTGTGGCATATCAGAGTGGTGGGAAAAAAAGACGCCCACCACACATATGCCACCCCTCGCTCACGATCTAACCAGCAACCTCTACAGAAACTTAGTGATAACCATCAGCAATAGTTCTGCTACTACCACTCCCAATTCAAGGCTGTTGTGAAAAAAATGTGTGGATGATTGTCAGTAGCCAAAAAACCTGTGTCTCTGACATTGTTCTAGGCAGTGGCCTCCCTGTTAGTAATATTTTCTCTGTATATGATGCATTTATGGATCTGTGGTTTTAGGTAGAAACTTCTCTTTGCAGTCCTCTTCTACCAAAGTCACTATTCAGGATATGATATAGTCATCCTAAGCCTTCTGTAATCCATCTGTTAACTGCCAACGAATCTGAGATCACCACTCATAGGTACGAGGCACTCACATCATTGTTTCGGAATGCCAAATACCATTGGAAATTTCTTGTTGCCAACGTAAATTTTTCAATAGTATTGCAGATTTCCTTGCCTATCTCCACCTCCTAGTTGATGTGGTGCATTGACTAATAGTGAACGCAGATTTTTACTTGTCAACACAACTTTAACACTATCCCTCACACTTCACACTACAAACCAGCACACTCATGGAGTTCTATGCCAATCTCCTCAAGTCATGCCAGAACTCTTCCCTCCTGAACTTCACTAAACGCCAACGGTTCTTGCTGAGCACAGTATTTTTCCTTATATCAAGTTGAGGGGCCCCCATATTTACCAGATTCGGGCTTCGGCCATAGGTCGTTTTGCAGCTGCTAAACAAATATTTGCTGAAATTGTAGAAATGGACCTTTTTCAAAAGGCCCAGGGTTATTGCCTTTACACATTATCCTGGAAGAGAATGGGTCTGTAAGCCCTTCTGGGGATTTTGGGCCGGATCGCTACCCCGTCCCAACATCGCTGATGTTACCTCCTACTTGCACAAGGGAAAGGTGTCCTTTACTCTTAAGCTCTTGAAATGGTATTATCAGGTACCCATGAACCCAGAAGACATTCCCAAGACCTCCATCACCATCCCCTTCGCTATATCTACGTTCTATTACTGCTGTTCCGGCTTTCATAATACTGGGCTCATTTTTCAACTCCTCATGGAGGACAATGAAGGGGACCCCCCCTTCTATGGAACACCTCTATCATCTATGCATTGTTCTCGACCACCTACAACAGAATGGCCTCATAGTCCTGCCCGACAAGTGTACCTTTGGCACCAATGAAGTGTCATTCTCAGGACATCTCATCACGCCTGTAGGCATCTACACCCTACTTGAAAAAGTAGCAGTTGTTCTGAAATTCCCAGGCCCTCGACTGTCATATAAGAAGTGCAAGAATTCTTGGGCATGATAAAAAATAGCTGCCATTTCTTGACAGCCATCTTTCTCCCCTCTAGGTCTTCTTCTAAGGCAAGTCAAAAGACGTAAACTGCGGCCCACTTCGAGAAGCGGCCCTCAGCAATGCAAAGAATGCTCTATCAGCCACAGGTGTTCTCACTTGTCCAGTGTCACATGCCTCTCTCCTTCTCTCCACTGATGCCAGGGATGCCACTATTGGTGCAGTACTCGAGAAGGTGGAAAATAGCTAGCCCCACCTATAGGCCTTCTTTGGTAGAAAATATTCTAAGGCAGAGTCCGGCTGCTCTAACTTTGATCTGCGAATTAATGGTAGTGAATTTTGTTTTTCACCAATTTTGCTACTTTTTAGAATTTATGCCTTTTGTCATTCACACGGATCGGATGCGTCTGGTGCAAAACTTCATTCGAGAGTCGATTGACTGGTCTACTTGTCAATGCCGACATCTCTCTTCCATGTCTGAATACAACTGCATCCTTATACATATCCCTAAAAAAATGAATCCCATTGCCTATGCTTTGTAAAAAACACATTGGCCACCATTAATCTGGAATTAGATTATAAAGCTTTGGCAGATGCTCAATGAAAATATCCAGAGTACCAACTATGTTAGACCTCCAGCACATCCCTCTTAAACACTCACATGTCCCCTGTGACGTCTGTGCTGGCAGACCATGACATTGGATACCTGCTGCCATGCACCTAAAGGTGACTGATTTCAATTATGTCTTCTCCAATCCCTTGTGCCAATCTACTGCTAGGCTACTGAAGATTAAGTTAATTTGTTACCGGATTATATATGCATATATACATACACACGCAAACACACTCATACATTCACACACACACAAACATATATATATATATATATATATATATATATATATATATATATATATATATATATATATATATATGTATATATATATATATATATATATATATATATATATATATATATATATATATATATATATATATATATATATATATATATATATATATATATATATATATATATATATATATATATATATATATATATACATATATATATATATATATATATATATATATATATATATATATATATATATATATATATACATATATATATATATATATATATATATATATATATATATATAAATATATATATATATATATATATATATATATATATATATATATATATTTTTATTTTATAAAAAGTTTTTTTTTTCAACTTACAATAATTTGTATTAGTTTTCCTTATTTTGTAACAACCGTGTGTCACACAATTGTACATAATTCCTATTGTATATATTATGCTTGTATCTGCGCTCTTCCCTCGCACTAAAAAGAACCTGAATGATCATGTCTCCGGTTTTCCTCTGAACTTTGTCTGTCTCTCGAACATGCCATGTCCTGTTGCCTTGCCGATTTGTATATAAAGGAGGGTGTTCTATAATAATATAACTCAGTCATTTCCAATCTGCCTTTGAGTTCACATCCTCTCTCGGCCTGTCACATTGGTGGCCCCGGAAGTCGACTCGCTCCCACCGCCTTCCACCCCCACCCCCTCGCCCCTTCATCGTTGGTACTATGGCGGACTCTACGGCAGTTGGTGCTGCGGCCGCGCCATTCAAACTTTCATCGTTTGCCAGCGGAGAGGCGTTTGCTTGGTTTCAGCGCGCAGAAGTCCAGTTTCGTATCAGGGGCGTGACTCGCTCAACCACCAAAGCTGATTATGTTCTCGTGGCGATACCCAAGGACACCTTCCCAGAAATATCCGACTGGCTTTGTGAACAAGGAGACACCCCAATAGCGTATGACGACCTCAAATCATACCTTCTGCAGAAGTACTCGCCGTCGCCAGCCGCCCGTATAGCAAAGCTTTTTCAGCTCTCGCAACAACCGTTGGGGGACCAAAGGGCTTCGCTTGCCCTCAGGTAAATGACCAGTATCGCTCGCCTTTAACCTGCCGCAGACGGCTCTCCTCGTGAGGTGAACCTACTCCGTGCCCTTTGGATACGCCGTTTACCTGAACCTGTGCGCGCTGCCATACCCGATGTCGATAGTTTACCCATAAAGGACTTGATGACCAAAGCCGATGCCCTTATGGACAGCCACTTCAAGCCCTCCATTAACGCCTCCACCCCTGACGACGAGGAAGCCTATTCAACGTCAACCGAAGCTGACATGAATGCCGTAGGACATACACGCCTACCCCGTGACGTGCCAAAGCGGCGACAAAGCCGCCCACCACCCACCAATCGCTCGCGCCCCAACGAACGACTTCTACAGCCACTTACTACCTCCCATCTGCCACAGTTTTGCTACTACCACTTCAGATTCGGGGCAACCGCGAAGAAATGTGCCAAAGATTGGCAGTGGCCAAAAAACGTGTAAGTAGGCCATCGCTTGTGGCGGTGGCTTCCCATGTTTCTAATCTTTTCTTTTTACAGGATGCAGGAACGGGCGTGCGATTTTTGGTAGACACGGGTGCTTGTCGTTCTCTTTTGCCAAGGAAACTCTTCAAGGCACAACGTAGTCTGTCTACATCTGCCGACGTCCGCTTGGTAGCTGCCAACGGATCTGCGATACCCACCTACGGTTACGAGAACCTCACATTATCGTTCGGAAACGGTAAATTCAATTGGAAGTTTCTCGTTGCTGACGTCACAATGCCAATCCTCGGTGCGGATTTCCTCTCTCATTTCCACCTTCTGGTCGATGTCGCCCACCGACGATTGGTCAACGCAGACTCGTACTTGTTGACACCTCTTCAACCCGCCCCCTCTAACCTCGCTCTCCACATCAGCGCACCCACGGATGCCTACGCCCACCTCCTCACGTCGTACCCGGAAGTTTTCCGTCCAGAACTTCGCCAAACGCCCACGGTTCCTGCCAAGCACGGTATTTATCACCATATCAAGACGAGGGACCCCCAGTCTTCGCAAAATTCAGACGTCTGGCACCGGAACGATTGGCAGCCGCCAAACAGACGTTCGCCGAAATGGAGAAAATGGTCCTTTGCCAAAAGGCCTCCAGCCCATGGTCGTCACCCTTACACATCGTTCTGAAGAAAGACGGCTCCCTCCGTCCGTGCGGGGATTACAGGCGCCTGAACATGCAAACAGAACCGGATCACTGCCCCCTCCCAAACATTGCCGATGTAACCTCCTACCTGCACAAAGCAAAGGTTTTCTCTACGCTCGACCTCCTGAAGGGGTATTATCAGGTGCCTATGAACCCAGAAGACATCCCCAAGACCGCCATCACCACTCCGTTTGGCACATACACCTTCAATTACTCCTGTTTTGGCCTTCGTAATGCTGGGGCAACGTTTCAACGTCTCATGGATGGCATCTTAGGGGACCTCCCTTTCTGTGTATGTTATGTTGACGACATACTTGTGTTCTCCTCCTCAAAAGAGGAGCACCTCCGTCACCTGCGCATTGTGCTCGACCGCCTGCAACAAAACGGCCTTGTAGTCCGGTACGACAAGTGTACCTTTGGCGCCAACGAAGTGTCGTTCTTAGGGCACCGTATCACTCCTGAAGGAGTCCATCCCCTCCCTGAGAAGGTAACAGCCGTTCAGAATTTCCCCATGCCCTCAACCGTCAAAGCTCTGCAGGAATTCTTGGGCATGATCAACTATTATCACCGTTTTCTGCCAGCCATTGCCACCAATCTTGCTCCCCTCTACGCCTCCCTCAAGGGCAAGCCAAAGGACTTGAAGTGGGGTCCCCTTCAAGAAGCGGCCTTCTGCAATGCAAAGAAGGCCCTATCAACTGTTGCGGCTCTCACTTTTCCTATCCCACACGCCCCTCTCCTTCTCTCCACCGATGCCAGCGACGTCGCTATTGGTGCAGTACTCGAGCAGGTGGTCAAAGGCTCGCCCCGCCCATTGGCCTTCTTCAGCAGAAAACTGTCCAAGGCAGAATCGGGTTATTCTACCTTCGATCGAGAATTGCTGGCGGTGCACTTGGCTGTCCGTCACTTTCGCCATTTCTTAGAAGGTACGCCCTTCGTCATTCGCACAGACCACATGCCTCTGGTGCACGCCTTCACTCGACAGTCTGACGCCTGGTCCGCCCGTCAACGCCGACATCTCTCCGCCGTGGTTGAATACAATTGCACCCTCCAATACGTCCCTGGGAAAATGAATCCCGTTGCCGATGCCCTGTCAAGAAACACTTTGGCTGCCGTTCAACTGGGATTGGATTACAACGCCCTGGCTGAAGCCCAACGGCAGGATCCAGAGTATCAAGCTTGTAGGACATCCTGCACGTCCCTCCGTTGGGAGGATTTTCCCCTCGAAAACTCCAACACCACCCTCCTCTGTGATGTCAGTACTGGTAGACCGCGACCTTGGATTCCTGCTCCCATGCGCCGACAGGTGTTTGATTTCATCCACGGCCTTTCACATCCCTCGTGCCGTTCTACTGCACAGCTGCTGAAGGCAAAGTTCATTTGGCACGGCATTTCTAAGGATGCTAAGGATTGGGTCCGTGCCTGTACTTCTTGCCAAACTTCCAAAGTACATCGACACACGGATTCAGGAGTGGGCACCTTTCCTCAACCTCAGCGTCGTTTCGCACACATTCACGTCGACGTTGTAGGCCCCCTACCCACATCACAAGGACATCGTTACCTGTTTA
>NC_090742.1:100832067-100834567 GCF_036898095.1 Palaemon carinicauda | reverse complement strand
CTCACGTAATGAATTACCAGGAATGGGATGATACACTAATACCTCATCACCGACATTAAAGCTTCTTACCTTTGCTTTCTTATCATACAGATGTTTCATACCTTCCTGTGCCATTTGCAGATTACTTTGAGCAAATTGCAAAAGCTTACTCAATCTCCGACTCAGTGAAGCAAGATATTTCGATGCATCAAACTCTTCTCCCTTTCTATCACCCTGAAGAATTCTCTCCTTTATAGAAGTGAGTATGGTGCGTGGTCTTCGTCCAAACATAAGTTCGAAAGCACTGATGTTAGTAGATTCATTGCAAACACTACACAATACATACAATAATAGGTCTAGATCTTCATCCCAGTCCTTTCCTGTCTCGAAGATATACTTCCTTAGTAAAGCTTTCATTGTCTGATGAAATCTCTCTAGGGCTCCATTGGTCTGAGGATGGTAAGCTGAGGCTAGAACATGATTAATTCTAAACAGTTTCAATGTATCTCTAAAAATCTCACTGGTAAAATTTGTTCCACGATCACATTGTATCTCTTTTGGAAAACCAAAGATAGTAGAAACATTTAGCAATTGTTTAAAAATTGTTTTTGATGCTATATTACGTATTGAAATGGCAATAGGGAACCTAGTAGTGGGACATAGTATAGACAATATATACTCATTTCCTTTACTAGTTCTATTTAAGGGACCTACACAATTTATAATAACTTTATCAAAAGGAACTTTTGGTACAGTAACAGGTATTAATGGTGCTGGAGGAACAGACTGATTGGGTTTACCTACCAGTTAACATGTCGAGCAAGCGTTTACAAAGCTTCTTACATCCTTTTTCATACCTAACCAATAAAAATCTTCTGCCCGTCGCTGATAAGTTTTGGTGATTCCTAAGTGATTATCCACCGAGTGTGCAATCTCTAGAAGGGCTTTGCGGTGCAACTCCAGAACTACCAGTTGCTGTTTGTCCCCCCAATCGTCTTCATAACGCAGTTTAGGAGAACGAAAATGTCGTAGAAGGATTCCCCTTTCCTTATAAAAGTAAGGAGACTTCTGATCCTTCTCTGGTTGATCGATCACCTTCCCAAATAATGACTGTAAAGATTCATCTTTAAGTTGGTCATTAGCAAATTTATTAGGAGTAATATCTAGTAGTTTAATAGCATTTTCAACCTGTTCAGATGCACAATTTGAAAGATTAAGGTCAGGATTATCAGTAGTTGTTTTTTTAGACCTGGTTACCACCTGACATTGTTTTTCATTAACCTCGGGAGAGGTGATTAGTAAATTGCTAAAAACTGTCCCCTGGGCCAAGTCATTGCCAATCTACATATCAATATCCCTGCATGAAAATTCCTTTTCATTTAAGGCTATTTCTACTGATCCGTCATAATACGGGCATTTCATTTGTATAGTTACCAATGGAAACACAGTTTCATGTGACAAATCCGAGACTGCTACATACCGGCCTGTAGCCTTTGCTAATCGTTGAAGTTTTGGGCTTATGAAAGTTTGCGATGAAGCAGTATCACGCAACATAGTAACCGTTTCGTCCCCAACAGTTCCTTTGCATTTGAATATATCAAAATCAGTCTCACTTTCTACACAAAACATAACTTTCTTACCTCCAGGTGAAGTTACGTTAGAAGCCGGATGTCCTGTATTCGGAGAAGTGTGTTTGATTGGAAAATTCTCCAAAGCTTTAGCTTTTTGCCGAGATTGAGCTACCTTGCATTGAGGCTTATCGCAGTCTTGGATCAAATGGCCAGTAGTCGTGCAAAAAGTACAGTAAATATCTACATTATCATTTTTAGACTGACCCAAGACCGTATTTACCCGTTTAGTCTTGTGAATAAGAAAATACTCATCTGCCAATATTGCTGCTTTCTTAGGATCCTTTTCTTATCTTTCTTTAATGTACATTGATATGTTAGCTGGAATTTTCCGAAGGAACTCTTCCAAAACAATTAGTTCTTTAAGCTTTTCAAAGGAAGTAACATTTTCTTTATCAATCCATTTCTCAAACAGTTTAACTTTTAAAGTAAAAAATACCAAGAAAGTTTGCCCAACACCTTTATTTGAATTTCTGAAATTTTGCCTATAACCCTCTGGAGTAATACTGTAGGCATCTAACACAGCTTTCTTTAAGATTTCGTAGTTTCTTTCTGTAATCATTTGAGCACAAATTGAAGCTACCTTACCTTTAAAGGAAGTCCTAATTAGTAACACCCATTCAGTCTTAGGCCATTTTAATGAAGCGGCGGTATTTTCAAAAATTGAAAAGAAGTTCTCTGGGTCCTGTTCATTAAAGATGGGAATCAATTTCCTGGCTTTAAACACGTCAAATTGCTCTGGAAAATCTGTCTCTGCTTTCCTTTCACTTAGCCTTATTTCTACCAATTGTCGTTCTAGTTCCAGTTTCTTCTTATTATCAATTTCTTTTTCAATTTCTAAATTGTTTAGACGAATCTGTTCGGCTTGTCTTAAACTTTCTAACTGAACCTTT
>NC_090742.1:100824567-100827067 GCF_036898095.1 Palaemon carinicauda | reverse complement strand
CACATACACACACACACAAACACACACATATATATATATATATATATATATATATATATATATATATATATATATATAAAAATATATATATATATATATATATATATATATATATATATATATATATATATATATATATATATTCAACAGCAAATGACTTCTAGAATCATGTTCTTAAATATGGTAAACCTGTTCTATTGACTCATATATACTGTAAGTCTTTAAGATTTAATTATGATAATGACTGAAGTTGAAATTATTGCGGATGGTAGTAATTCCTATATTCTATAACTGTTTTATGAGAAACTGAGAATAAAGTCTTCCTACTTAAAGTTCTTTCGCTTAAAATAAATGTTCTTGAACAATGGCAAAAACTTTCCTTTTTGAAAGCATCTTTATATTGCATTATTATATTTGTATTTTCAATTATCTTTTTTTTTCTTCAATTTTCACTTATGTAATTATAATTTTTAGGAAATAAATTATATTAGTTATTTTTCCTCATTAGAAACTTGCACTGATACTTACCATAGTTTTTTTTTAAATGTAAGAGATGCCAAAGCATTGACAAAATCTTTATATGAATTAGATATTGATATCTCTAGTATTTTTTTTCTATATTTTATTTAAGAAGTTGAGAAATGCTTATACATTAAAGTTATGAAGTATGTCAAATTATAACATAACTTTTTTATGAATTTCAACTTTTCCTAATTCATTAATTTCACAATTTTCAAAACAATGTGATATATACGTTTAATTTTTAAATTTTAGTAGATTAATTTATTTTCTAATTTAATTTTCAATACTTTTCAAATTAAAAGAGATATAAAAACTAATACTAAATATCAATATAAATTTCAGTAAAATAATCCATTGTTTAAATATGTGATAATTATGCAAACAGCAAAAGTTAACGAAAAAGACCGTTATAAGTGAGACCTTCAGGCATACCAATTTTCGGATGGCGTTGAATAAACTCCTATACCTCGGAGGCTTTCGTTTTGATGACTTGGGTGATGTGTTGTATACTTACGGCCAATCAAAAATCATAATTTCCAGTAGATTTTCTATGAAGTTTCGGGGCACTCCCCTTTGCTGGCCAACTATAACGTTCATTTTTGGTGACAAGTTAACCACTTTTCTCCACTTGACACCTATGAATTTAAGCTCAGCCGCAAAACCATAGGGAATGAATTAGGAATAGCCATAGCTCCCCCTGTGGATAAAAACACTTGCTCCAATACTTCCAACTAACCATTACTTGAGAATATTCTAGGCAATATATTAAGGCCCCTCAGCGTATATCCAGTTCCCTAAATTTACAGAATGTCCTCCATTACTGTTCATTTATCTAAAATTTCTGTTTCATGGATGTTTCGTCTTGATGTGTTTGGGTTGGAACATAATTTATCTTAGGAAAGGAAGTTTTTACAATGTTTTATTGAAGATTGAGAATAAAATGTTCTCAGAAAACCTAAATCGTTATTATGAGATTAAATTATCTATAATAATCAAGGCAATACTTCACTTGCAAATAAACCCATGTCTTCAAAGAAACCCTCGAATTATAAAACATTTTGAACATTTAAGCCAAAAAAATGATAAATGTCTATATAAAAACCGCTACCGTATTGGTCACGAGGCATAAGTAAAACACTAAGCAGTGATCTTCTTCCCAGATCAGAATACGGATTAAATACAACGTAACAATTAATGGAATCCAGATAGCTATCTGAAGAAACTTCAATTTCATTAATACACTATGATACGACGTAGGCTTATCCCATTTTAGAGATAATATAAGTTTTTAAAATTGTAGTTAAATTGCCACCAAACACAACTGGAGTTGCAGAAAAAAGTAACTTCATCCCTTAAGCGTCAATTTCGACATCAGTTTTGTAATTATTTTGCTAGATAACAAAACTACTGTACAAGGTGCGTATGTAACCATGAATATAGTCATTAATCACAGATTTCATGTATTTTTATAACGAAAATATGTAAACAAATTTATGATCTATAAAATGAGTGTATTGTTATGCGTTTAGATTATCATGAGAGAGAGAGAGAGAGAGAGAGAGAGAGAGAGAGAGAGAGAGAGAGAGAGAGAGAGAGAGATTTCTACCATTCGTGAATTTTATAATATTACATGGTTTACATGTCCTCATGTATGTTTTATTATATTCATAATGTCTTTCACGTTGAACAAATGAATGGTTTCGGAAAGTGTAAATATGTATTCATTCTCTGACCTTTTAACAAACTTTTCCTTGTCTCCCCTCAAAACTCCTAATCGCTTTAACCGGCCAACCTCCATCCCCCCCTTACAACCGGCTCTTTCAGCTGACATTCCAAACTCTACAGAAAAGGAAAGGGGGACGGGTCGAAGTTGGAAGTAAGGGAGGGTAAGCAACACTTTTTTTGACACTGATTGTATATATGGATTTTATGTTAGAACAGTTGGATATATCTGTACATGTGGTAGAGCAATCCTATG
>NC_090742.1:100814567-100819567 GCF_036898095.1 Palaemon carinicauda | reverse complement strand
ACCGATCAGATTTTGCTTGGAATATCTATACTTAGCTTAGAGGATTTGCTCAGAAAGTTTATGCTTCAATTGAAAATTTAACATTAACAGAAAACATTTCTGGTACAGTCCCGGAACAAAAGTGGTGGACTGCCAATAAATCTGTACTTTTAGGTATAAGCAAAAAAGTTCCTTCTTCATATAAATCACATGACTCTGTCACTCACAGTCAAAAAGGAAAAGGCAACCATTTCGGCTAATGTGTTTGGCAGTAAGCAGAGTAATGAGAAACTTGATTTTCCTCATTCCTGTTTTCCTTAGGCTAAACTACCTAGTTTATAATTTCGATCTAATGAAATTAAAGCTCTCTTGATGCACCTTGGTGCTTATGGAGGTGTAGACCAAAATGTTATTTTTCAATTTTTCATAAAGACTGCTAATTTGTTTGCTGCAAGGTTATTCTTTATTTTCAACAAGTTGGCAAGAAGGGATTCTTGTGGCACTTGGAGAATTGGTAATCTTACTCCATTATGTAAATTTGTTTGTAGTAGCTAATTCTTTCTGGTTACCACCCAATTGTCTTCTTCTTTCTTCTTCACAGCATTATTAGCCTATCAATTTCCATAGCTCTTATATTATCTACAGTTTTTGATGATGTTTAGGCAGAAGGTCTAAATAAGTTTGCTGAAGACAATCATTTCTTCCCTAGTTTCAAATTTGGCCTTTGTAAAGGCATTGAAGCATGTGATGCCCTTCTTAAATCCCCAATAATGTACAGAAAGCTAGTGATTGCGGCCAGTAAGTTCGTATGATTGGCCGTGATTTTAGTGCGGCCATTGACCGTGTTAATCAGGAACCCCCTTGTTTTCAAACAGTTTGGAGTTGGTGCGTCTTTTCTTAGCATCATTATTAAATTTTCAGGTAATAGTTATTGTTGATGGGCACCATACTTACTATAAGAATGTGATATTTAGTTTTTCTAGGGGTAGTATTCTTGGCCAAGTACTTTTCATATTATGAACAAATGATAGATTGTATGGCCTAGAAAAGAGCTGGGTGCATAAGCAGATTATGCCACTTTATTTGCATCAATTCCATTTTCTGAATGTAGATGTGAGGTTGCTGAATCCCTTTAAAGAGATCTAGTATGAATTTGAATGTGAACAACAGTGGTTCCTTAACATCCGGATGTCAGCATTAATAATGTTTCTTGAACTCTGTATGGCTCTTTTAAAATTTTACGTGTGATTCTCGACAGCCAATATACTTTCGCAAAATACATTAGGTGTGTTTCTTCTTAAAATGGCTTAGAGAGAAATTCTTGTAAGATTTTCAGTGACCAGATTATTCTGAAGAAATGTTATCATGATTTAATTCTACCTTGTCTGGAGCATTGTTCTCCTGTCCGGCCTTCAGGTGCTGATTCTCATCTTAATTTGTTGGAGCGGAACCTAAGGTCTATTAAATTTCTTATTCCTGATCTAGATATTAATCTGTGGGACCATTATTCAATTAGTTCATTATGCTTGTTGCATAATTTATCTATTGATTATGACTATTCAGATCTTCCCGGACATTAGCATCCTTTTTAATACTAGGTATGCAGTTAATTCTAATAGTCTTGCCTTCTCCATAATAATGTTCAATACTAAACTGTATTCTAGTAGTTTTATTCCAGCTATAATCAAGTAGTGGAAAGATATTCCTAATCAGGTAGTTGAATCGGTTGAACTTGAAAATTTCTAAATTGCAGCAAATGTTTTTATGATGAATGGTTCGACATGTGTCTTTTCATATTTCATATTTGGAAGATTCGTTTTATTGCTGTTACAATTCCTAAAATATTTATTTTAATTGTTCATTACTTTTCATATAGTTACTTATTTCCTTATTTACTTTTCTTGCTAGGATATCTTTCTTTGTTGAAGCTCTTTGACTTATAGCATCCTGCTTTTAAAATTAGTGCTGTAGCCTAGAAAATAATAATAATAATAATAATAATAATAATAATAATAATAATAATAATAATAATAATAATAATAATAATAATAATAATAATAATAATAATAATAATAATAATAATAATAACGATGATAATAATAAAAAAAAATTAAAATAAATATAATAGTATTGATTGGAAAAAACTTTATCATTACGATAATTCACAAAAAGGGAGACACAATAAACCTAAAAAAATACCCGCCTAATAAGTATAGTTTTAGCGATATATGAAATATTTACTAAGATCATATTAGGGAGAATAGAAAGAGAGGTAGACTTTAATCAACTAAGAGAGTAGGTAGCTTCTAAAAATGAGTGTTTAACAAATGACCATATCTATGTAATTAATTAACTAATGAAAAAATGAAAATTTTTGTACCAGCCCACTATGAATGGTATTTATAGACTATGAAAAAGCTTTTGATTCTTCCCAAAACTTCAGCAGTAATGAAAGTAATTTTCAAGCACGGAATAGATAATCTTATGTTCAAAACTTTGGTGATATCTATATAGGTAGGAAAGAAATCCTAAAACTACTTAAGGATAGTAAAAAAAAATCTTTTTGAAAAAGGAGTTGAATTGGGAGACCACATCTCTCTCAAATTATTCCCAGTATTTAGATAGGACAAATATAACAGTTAACATTAATAAGAAAAAAACTTGATAAATCAAGATTTTCAGATGTTATAGTTCTCTTTAGTGTATCATGACACGAATCCCAAATGACTTGGATACAGAAAGCAGAAATATAGGAGTGAGAATAAATATGAGTAATACTAATATAATTTGCAATGAAAAAGCCGAGACCAGAAATAAGGCTTTTGAACGACTCTTTAGAGATTGTTAATTAATATATGTAGTTAGGACAGACAGTAAATATTCCACAAGTCATGAGATTAAAAGAAGGATAAACATGGTATAGAGAACCTTTTGTATAGAAAATTATATCATGAAAAGTTAATTTCTATTCTTTCTAAAAAGAAAAGTATTCAATCAAATGGTCCTACCAATATCAACTTATGCATTATAAACTTGGAACATTACTAAAGTATTAGAGCATAAGATAATTAGAACTGAAGGAGCTATGGGAAAAATAATTATGGTATTAACAGAAAGAGACAGAAAAAGAGCAATTTGGATATTAGAGCATACAGTACTAAAGTAGAGGCTGTTCTATATGGTAAGAAAAAGAAATTTACGAGGGTAGGGCACATAATGAGAATATCAGATAATAGATACAAGACGAATAACTTAATGGGTTCCTAGAGATTGCAAATGAAACAGGTGAATGAAAAGAAGATGGGTGACGAGATAAGAAAAAAATGTTTTTATATATTAGCTTAGAAAGACTCAGCGGAAGGACACATTTGTAGCCTTTGTCTACCTGTGGTCTAGCAACGACTGGTAATGATACCCTAAACATACATATACTGTAATACCTCGGTTTACGGGTAACATGGATTACAAGCATTTTGGTTGTACTCTTTACAAAAATAATATTTCAATTTGGCATATGTTTCTTAATGATGGCCAATTACTAAAAACACTAGCATAGAATCGGTCAAGGGTTGGGCAAACGGAACACACCCAGTGCTCACGACATGTCTATAGGATTTTTACCACATTTTCATGTCATTTTACAGAGATGGTGGAAGCAGTGGTATCTAGATGTTTCCCGTTAAATTTTAACATAATGAAGAAAGGAAAAAGATAACCAAGTGTCCATAGGCAATAAATAAAGTGATTCAGTTAGCGATAGTAAACCTAGTTCAGGAGATAGAATATTTCACCTGACGTTTTCAGGAGGGAGATTTGTCTTCCAACAAGCAAACATCGCGTCAACCCCCCCCCCCCCCCCATCCCCACACACACTTCCTCCTCGTTTTTCTCTTCCTTCTCCGGTCTCGTCTACCGAAGGGCAGTCATGATTCTCCTTAAAGGTAAAGTGCGAGTTAATTAGTCATTATCTTTAATATTTTCTAATGGTTATTGTTAATTTGTATTATTTCTGATATTGGGGGCTATAATTTTCTCTATATATAACATTACAAATTCAAATTTAAAAAAAAAAATCAGAAAGAGCATACCACAATCTGGACCCATTATACTGAATCTGAAATTCGGAGTGATAGAGAGATTAACTTGACCATATAAACCAGAAAAGGAGAATATATCTTATTAACAATATTAACGAATTTTTTTTTTTTTTTTTTTTTTTTTTTTTTTTTTTTTTTTTTTAAGATTCACGTAAGTGCTGATAAACCGATATCAATTGAATAATAAAGGTCAGTGTTTGATTGTATATAAGATTGCCAAAATGAGTTATCACTAGAAACATGAATGTTCTATTGGCATCCAGACTATTACAGCCACTAGATACAAGCATAAAATAATTCAGAAGTCCTCCTTCTGTATTGTGACCTTTTTCGTCGACATAAGAGGTAGGCTACTTAACCTCAAATGACTCTCAGAATCAAGCCATGGAAAGATATCACGTTATTATTAAACAAAGTTAAAACATAAAATTACATATATTTCTTTGTATATTAATTCATCATCCCCCACCCCAAAAAAAAAAGAAAAAATGTCAATGTAAATAATAATAAAAAAAAAAAAAAAAAAAAAAAAAAACATATTAGGTTTTGTTCATTCACAATTTACCAAAAGTATGGCGGGAATAAAATAAAAATCACCATATTTCATGAAACATATAAATGTATATATTAGAAATACTACTTTGAAAATAAAATAAATCATCAGCTTCTAAGTTCCATCAATAGCCAAATCACTAGCAATTCTCAATCTTACATCTTATTTCTATCATCACGAAGGCAGTTGACTGTTTGGAGAAGTCTTATGGACGCTCATGGCTTTGAAAGTGTAAGAAATTCTTATCTGAAAGGTGGATATTTCCATTTCATATCGAATGTAAAGAGAAAGTAATGGGTATTAGTGGAAAGTCCACCCAATTTATTTTCGAAGACAAACATAACATTATAATGAACTAGGCAGCTTATATT
>NC_090742.1:100807067-100809567 GCF_036898095.1 Palaemon carinicauda | reverse complement strand
TCATTAGAAGGGGCTAGCGTTCGATCCTAAGGATGAGGTAGAAATTTATTTCTATTTGAACACGATGTTGTGTTGATATTTATCCATATTGACTCATTAGGGGTAATTTGAATGAATTACTACCAATTGTGTCACGTGGTGGGCCGGGAAATCGGGTAAAACTCGCTGGTAAGAGACTGATGTCTCACCAGGTAAATCCTCGGACAGCTAGGTAGCGCCAGGTTCCGGTTTCTTTTATGTTCTCTCGTGGCATAGTTGGTTTCGACCTGGCCTTTCATTAGAAGGGGCTAGCGTTCGATCCCAAGTGTGAGGTAGAAATTTATTTCTATTTGAACATGATGTTGTGTTGATATATATCCATATTGACTCATTAGGGGTAATTTCAATGAATTACTACCAATTGTGTCACGTGGTGGGCCGGGAAATGGGGTAAAACTCGCTGGTAAGAGACTGATGTCTCGCCAGGTAAATCCTCGGACAGCTGGTAGCGTCAGGTTCCAATTTCTTTTATGGTCTCTCGTGGCATGGTTGGTTTCGACCTGGCGTTTCATTAGAAGGGGCTAGCGTTCGATCCCAAGTATGAGGTAGAAATTTATTTCTATTTGAACATGATGTTATGTTGATATTTATCCATATTGACTCATTAAGGGTACAGTAATTTGAATGAATTACTACCAATTGTGTCACGTGGTGGGCCGGGAAATTGGGTAAAACTCGCTGGTAAGAGACTGATGTTCCTCCAGGTAAATCCTCGGACAGCTGGTAGCGTCAGGTTCCAATTTCTTTTATGGTCTCTCGTGGCATGGTTGGTTTCGACCTGGCCTTTCATTAGAAGGGGCTAGCGTTCGATCCCAAGTATGAGGTAGAAATTTATTTCTATTTGAACACGATGTTGTGTTGATATTTATCCATATTGACTCATTAGGGGTAATTTGAATGAATTACTACCAATTGTGTCACGTGGTGGGCCAGGAAATTGGGTAAAACTCGCTGGTAAGAGACTGATGTCTCGCCAGGTAAATCCTCGGACAGCTGGTAGGGTCAGGTTCCAATTTCTTTTATGGTCTCTCGTGGCATGGTTGGTTTCGACCTGGCCTTTCATTAAAAGGGGCTAACGTTCGATCCCAAGTATGAGGTAGAAATTTATTTCTATTTGATCACGAGGTTGTGTTGATATTTATCCATATTGACTCACTAGGGGTAATTTGAATGAATTACTACCAATTGTGTCACGTGGTGGGCCAGGAAATTGGGTAAAACTTGCTGGTAAGAGACTGATGTCTCGCCAGGTAAATCATTGGACAGCTGGTAACGGTAGGTTCCAATTTCTTTTATGGTCTCTCATGGCATGGTTGGTTTCGACCTGGCCTTTCATTAGAAGGGGCTAGTGTTCGATCCCAAGTATGAGGTAGAAAATTATTTCTATTTGAACACAATGTTGTGTTGATATTTATCCATATTGACTCATTAGGGGTAATTTGAATGAATTACTACCAATTGTGTCACGTGGTGGGCCAGGAAATTGGGTAAAACTTGCTGGTAAGAGACTGATGTCTCGCCAGGTAAATCCTCGGACAGCTGGTAGCGTCAGGTTCCAATTTCTTTTATTTTCTCTCGTGGCATGGTTGGTTTCGACCTGGCCTTTCATTAGAAGGGGCTAGCGTTCGATCCCAATATGAGGTAGAAATTTATTTCTATTTGAACACGATGTTGTGTTGATATTAATCCATATTGACTCATTAGGGGTAATTTGCATGAATTACTACCAATTGTGTCACGTGGTGGGCCGGGAAATTGGGTAAAACTCACTGGTAAGAGACTGATGTCTCTCCAGGTAAATCCTCGGACAGCTGGTAGCGTCAGGTTCCAATTTCTTTTATGGTCTCTCGTGGCATGGTTGGTTTCGACCTGGCCTTTCATTGGAAGGGGCTAGCGTTCGATCCCAAGTATGAGGTAGAAATTTATTTCTATTTGAACACGATGATGTGTTGATATTCATCCATATTGACTCATTAGGGGTAATTTGAATGAATTACTACCAATTGTGTCACGTGGTGGGCCGGGAAATTGGGTAAAACTCGCTGGTAAGAGAATGATGTCTCACCAGGTAAATCCTCGGACAGCTGGTAGCGTCAGGTTCCAATTTCTTTTATGGTCTCTCGTGGCATGGTTGGTTTCGACCTGGCCTTTCATTAGAAGGGGCTAGCGTTCGATCCCAAGTATGAGGTAGAAATTTATTTCTATTTGAACACGATGATGTGTTGATATTTATCCATATTGACTCATTAGGGGTAATTTGAATGAATTACTACCAATTGTGTCACGTGGTGGGCCGGGAAATTGGGTAAAACTCGCTGGTAAGAGAATGATGTCTCACCAGTTAAATCCTCGGACAGCTGGTAGCGTCAGGTTCCAATTTCTTTTATGGTCTCTCGTGGCATGGTTGGTTTCGACCTGGTCTTTCATTGGAAGGGGCTAGCGTTCGATCCCAAGTATGAGG
>NC_090742.1:100784567-100792067 GCF_036898095.1 Palaemon carinicauda | reverse complement strand
GAGGACGTTTTATTTCCAGCCCACAATAAATGAAAGCATGTAACGCAAAAAGAATAATCTAGAGTAATAATTCTGTTAAAACCTTTCTGATCGGATTTAGATATTTTCTAGTGAAGTAAAGACATCATTTAGTAACAGAAAATGTATGCTTAAAATACTACTAATAAGAAACGAAGGGGAAATGTTAATAAACTATTCTTCTTTTTCAGCTGTGCAAGTGTTACCGAATTTTTAGATGAATACAAGGAGAGAGATAATCTTAAACGTTACTCTGTCGTTGAGGTTTTAAAGTTAAATACTACAAATCATGGTTCAAAATTTTGCATTAAAAAAATAATAAATGTAACGGTAGTTTTGAATGAAATAAGACTTACTGAAAGCATAAAACATTTAGATGGCTCTAGAGCTAAAGCATTTAGGTTTATAGCAGAAGTGAAGCAATCGTCTAATGGTAAGCCAACATAAACTCAGGAAATTACCAAGGAAATGGTTGGACATTTCTTTCAGCACGTAGGAAACATAAGTCTAGGCTCCTCTTTACAATGTATTAGTGTTGAATGTTAACCTTTAACATTACACTTTTTTTTAAGAACTTAATGAAAAGAAGAAATATAGAGTCAACTTTGGCTCAAGTGATACCTACATTTTAAAGTATATGAATTTGTCTTTTATACTGTTTTCTTGATCAATTATGTTTATAAATTAATTTTAGTAAATTTACAGAATTTTAAACTTTATTCCTTGAGATCAACAACCTATTTCATGTAAATCACATTAATTTTTAAAGATGTGTCTTGCAGGCAGCTCCATGCGTATGGATATTTCTTTAATATAAGGACCGTGCTAAAGAACAGCAAAGACCGTATTTGGAAATAGATATTAAAAGTGTTCCAATTTTCCAATACGTAGGATGGTTAGTATCCTCTTCCTATACACTATGAAAAATAACAGCAACATCCTAGAGGAAAACCAATGTTTACAATTATATTCTATCAATTATTAAGTTTTACATATTGTTTTATCAAAACAGGTAAATATTCGTTTTTACTATTTTTGAAGATTTCATGATACAACCTTTTTTCTTTTATTAATAGGCAGTTTATTCCCTTAAACAGTATCACCTCGCAACATCCTGCATTCATTTCAGAAAACCTCTCATTTATTGGCAATCCCTGTATCAGAGATATTATAATTACAGGCAACATGAGGTTCACACAAATATTACATGTTTTTGTCTACTGAAGAAAAATATATTCGCACCTATATTCCGTTGGATTCCTCTGATAAAACCGTTAGCCACCTAGAATCTCAGAATGACGGCGCAAGCTCAAAATGGATGTCACAGAATGCTCAGATATATTCCATTTTTCAATAAAATTGCAAATATTTGTCATATATAAGTGTTTTTCTTGTCCGGTCATGCATTTTTCAAAAAAATTCTAATTATGACTAATGAAATTACTCTTTTTCTTACTTGTTCACAGTTAGGTCAGACTAGATGGTCCCGCTGCTGTGAAACTCAGCATGGATTTCAGTATCAGGCGAATAAGTATTCAATGTACTTGAATAATTAGTTTCTCAAATATTGTTTTAAAAGAACATTATTATTATTATTATTATTATTATTATTATTATTATTATTATTATTATTATTATTATTATTATTATTATTATACTGAAATAGTTTCTCGGTAATTCTTTGTTTCTATTAATTACACAGATTAACTATGTTTAAAATGTATAATTGTATTTCCAATAATGGGGTAATATCACGATAACAGAGAGGCGTTAAAAATTTTGCGTGTGTGGCCTGTTAAGCTGTAACTGAGAGACGAGAGTCAGAGAGTAATAAAACTAAACTTTATCAAACAAACAACGAGGTTTTATTCAAGAAAATGCAAGCAAAAACGTCACAAATATTCAAAGCAGCCAATGTACGAAAAAGTCAGGCTTAAACAGGTTTTGTGATTAGTGCAAGGGAAAGCGATGTATGAGCGTGTGTGAAACATGTGTGGTACAGAAATCCCATACAATGTGAAATAGGGTGCCCTGCTCTTGGAAGGCTTGATCAATGGAAACCCAGTATTCTTTGCAACGAATGGTAATTAAGAAACCATTCGTTGTGCGACGGATAACTAGGAAAGGTCCGAAGTAAGTAGCCATTAGAGGTGGATTTATAGTGTTGTTGCAGAAGAAAAAATTCGATACCTTGTGCAAATCTGTCGGCATTTGTTGCTTTGCTGGGGACTTGTAAGTTTGGGGGCATGGAGTAAATCTTCCCACAATATGATGTACGCCCTGGAGATTGTCGGAAGAGTTTTCCGACAGGAAAAAATGAGCAGGGACGACCAACGGGTTGTTATATACCATTTAAGTTTGTGAGACATCCAAGGTGTCATTAGTAGTTGTCCTTACTCCCTGGAGAACTCAGGGAAGCTGAGTAAACCGGTTGGAATCATTGCATCGGGACATGAAAGCTCTTTTGAGAGTACGACGAAAACTTTCAACCATTTTCTTGGTTGCAGAGTTGTAGTCAGTTGTCTGATGTATTGTGATGCTCAGAAAATATGCTAATTATGTCAACAGTTGAGAGGTGAAACTGGTAACCCTAAAATAAGTATGTTTAGGGATACCAATCCTTGCTAATCACCCTAAGAATAAGTCAGATGTACATGAGATGGACATTGTACTTTTGCTTCAAACCAACGATTGGAACAGTTAATGATGGTAAACAGTTAACCATGTCCTTGTGATGTGGTTAGGGAACCTAATACATAGATGTGAATATGGGCAAAACGACAATGAGGCTAAGGAAAGGTGCCACCATCTGAATCCATGTGTCAATGTAATTTAGAAGTTTGGCATGATGTACAGGTGCGGAACCAATTCTTACTATCCTTACCAATGCGGTGCTAAGTGAAGTTTGTCTTCAGTAGCTGTGCAGTAGATCACTGCAAGTAAGTTGAAAGGCTATGAATGGAATCAAACACAGGCCGGGTGATAGAAGCAGGTATTCACGGTTGTGGTCTACCAGTACCATCATCACAGTTGAGGGCCTCGTTAGAGTAGTTAAAAGGGACATCTTCCCAACTGAGGGATGTGCAGGATGCTCTATATGCTGGCTATTCGGGAATGTTTCATTGAACCTCTGCCAAGGATTTGTAAATTAAACCCAGGTGAATGGTGGCCAATGTGTTCCTGGACAAGGCATTGTCAACAGACTTTAATTTTCCAGTGATGTGTTAAAGGGTGCAATTGTATTCAGCCAAGACGGAGAGAGGTTGGTTTTGAGAGGCAGACGAGGCATCAGACTGCCAAGTGAAAGCGTGCACCAGAGGCGTGTGGTCCACGCAAATGACGAAGAGTGTACCTTCTAAGAAGTAGCAAAGGTGACTGACAGCCAAATTAATTTCCAGCAATTCACGGTCAAAGGTAGAGTTACCGGATTACAACTTAGACAGTTTACTACTGAAGAAGGGCAATGGGCAGGGCAAGCCGCTGACCACCTGCTCAAGAACTGCACATATAGCGAAGCCGCTAGCATAGCTGGAGAGAATGACGGTGGCATATGGCACGGTTAAAGTGAGATTAGCAGCGGTTGATAAGGCATTCTTTGAGTTGCAGAAGGCCGCTTCTAGGAACCAAGCTTCAGGTCTTTTGGCCTGTTGGTTGCGTCCTTGCCTCGTTAGTTCTTTTAGTCGTTGTATCCTCTCCATCCTTATGAGATAGGTCAATTGGGGGAGACTATAGGTCTATCTGGTGAGTCATAAACAGCCATTGCCCGGCCCTCGTTGATTCTAGCTTGGGTAGAAAGGGCTCTTGGGCATAGACCATATGTCATAAGGTTAGTCTCCAAGGCATTGTTATGCTTGTTAAGGAAAAGTCACTGTCCCTTTCCTCTGCCTTTGTAAGGACAGTGAGACAAGCGTCACCAAGATCAACTGATACTTTATTCAAAGGTGCATGGGAGTATATTACAAGGTGCGGACGGAAAGGTAAGATGGCGCTGGCGCCAAGTCAGAATGAATTGCCCGCCAAAATTATATGTGTTTTCTTACACTTACAAATATACGAATTATGAGTTAACAGAAACATGTAATGAAATGATACAAATGTCAAAATGTAGCTCTGATAGAGCGGAATACATATACATGGGAAACCACGGTGTGGCGAAAGGAGAATTCAAATAAATGAGCAGTTTGTTGATTTTCTGGACGACGAAGGGAGCGGTGTCCTTACAAGTACTCCCCCCCCCCAAGACATCGGGCGGCGTAGAGGGCTGATGATCAATCTTCGTATCTTTTCGGGCGTAGGAGGGTTCCTCTTGTTTTTGAACGGAGGGGCGCGCCGGCGGTCGGCGTAAGGATATCTTCCTCTTGTCCTCGTTTGATGATTTTTCTTTCGTTGGGCGCCTTGTTTTGAGGTGGAACTCTGGATCTGCCAGGTCCGGCGGAGGCGGTGTCGCTTCCTTCGAGAAATGCTGGTTTCACGCGGTCTATTGAGACCCAGTCCTCTCGGCCATGGACGTCGAGAAAGAAGGCTTTCGTTGTCCTCCTAATTACCCGGTAGGGGCCTCGATAAGGTCTAGTTAGTGGTTATCGATGAGCGTCGACACGGACGAAAACGTACCCGCAGTCATCCAGGTTTTTTGGCTTGAAGTGCTTGGTTCTGTCCTGGTAAGTTTTGAGACATGGCCTGAACTTCCTGGTGATGTCCCTTAGGTGATCCAGCTGCGTGTCGTCGGTCGATGAGGGAAAGAATTCGCCAGGAACTGCGAGCGCCTCCCCGTAAACCTTTTCGAAGGGCGAAGGTTCGCCGTCTGCGCGAGGGGCGGTGTGAAGGCCGAGGAGTACCCAAGGAAGTCGTGATTTCCAGTCCCCGTCGGTGCAGCTCGCCATCAGGGACGCCTTGAGGGCGCGGTGAGCTCTTTCGACCATGCCGTTTGCCGTGGGGTTGTATGCCGTGGTGCTGTGGAGCGTCGTCCCCATCAGGTTCGCCAAAGCGAGCCATATTTCTGAGAGGAAAGCGGGGCCTCTGTCTGTCGTGATGTCGTCAGGAACGCCAAACCTGCTCACCCAGCTTGACAGGTAGGCTTCGGCGCATGCTTGAGTCGTAGCTTCGGTCATCGGCGATGCCTCCAACTACCTTGTGGAGCGATCGATGATCGTAAGCAGGTAGCGAGCAGATTCAGAAGGGGGCAATGGTCCAACGACGTCGATGTGTATGTGACCGAAACGTCTTTTTGGCTGGGGGAAATCGCCTACCCCCGATTCGGTGTGACGGCTGACTTTGCTTGACTGGCAGTTGATGCATGACTTCGCCCATTCCCGGGCGTCCTTTTTTATCCCTGGCTAGACAAACTTTTCAGACAGAAGGCGAGCGGTGGTGCGTCCTGAGGGGTGTGAAAGTCCATGGATGATATCGAAAATTTTCCATCTGCAGGAGGCTTGGTATCCAGGGACGTGGGCGGCCAGTGCTGGTGTCGCAAAGAATAGTTACTCCTGCTGGTCCGAGGGGAATCGCACTTATCTTGAGCGCGGATGGGCCCGTCAGGTGATCCTGTGCTTCTCGGTCGGTGCGTTGTTCGGTTGCGAGATTGGCGTAGTCGATTCCCAGGTGGATTGCGTCAATTTCAATCCTTGAAAGGGCGTCCGCGACTGGATTTTTCTTTCCTGGGACGTAACGTATGGTGCACCCGAATTCGGCGATTGTTGCGAGATGACGTTGTTGTCGGGAGGACCATGTGTCAATCGATTTCGTAAAAGCATGTACGAAGGGTTGATGGTCTGTTGCGATTGTAAAGGGAGTGCCCTCCAAGATGTGCCTGTAGTGGCGGACGGCGAGGTAGACAGCGAGGAGTTCCCTATCGAAGGTGCTGTATCTTGTTTCGTCGGGTTTCAATTTCTTGCTGAAGAATGCCAGCGGTCGAGGAGACCCATCGACGAGATGCTCCAGCACAGCCCCACAGGCGACGTTGCTGGCGTCGGTCGTTAGTCGCAGGGGCGCGTTGTCGTCGAAATTAGCCAGAGTGATGGCATTCTCGAGGGCATCCTTCGTCTGGGCGAATGCCTGTTGCTGGGGCAAACCCCACTCGAGTTTTTTCGCTTTTCCTTTCAGGACGTTGTCGAGGGGTGACAGGGTTTGTGCGATGTTGGGGATGAAGCGCCTGCAGTAATTGACCATCCCCAGGAACTCCTGAAGTTGGCGGATAGTCGTAGGTATCGGGAACTTTCTGATGGCGTCGACCTTCGTTGTCATGGGTTTTACCCCACACGAGAATACGCGGTGACCAAGGAAATCCTCTCGTTCCGCGCCGAACGTGCATTTGTCAAAACGTACGACCAGGCTGTTCTCCTGTAGGCGTTTGAGGACGGTGCGGAAGTGCCTCCGGTGTTCCTCCTTGGTTTTCGAGAATATCAGGATGTCGTCGACGTAGCAGCCGCAGAAAGGTAGGTCACCCAGAATGCTATCCATTAGTCGTTGGAAGGTTGCCCCGGCGTTGCGTATACCGAAGGTTGAGTATGCGAAGGTGTAGGATCCAAACGGCGTTATAATGGCAGTTTTCGGAATGTCTTCCGGAAATACAGGGACCTGGAAGTAAGACTTGAGGAGGTCCATCTTGGTAAAATACTTCGCGCCGTGTAACGTGTTCGTTAGGTCCTGCGTGATGGGCAGCGGGTAGTGATCGGGCGTTGTGATGAGGTTGAGGCGCCTGTAGTCGCCGCAAGGTCTCCAGCACCCGTCCGGCTTTTTTACCATGTGTAGGGGCGATGCCCAGGGGCTCGATGCTTTCTTACAGATACCCATGCGTTCCATGTCCTCAAAGGCGCGTTTGGCATCCTTCAGTTTCTGGGGCGGTAGGTGGCGGAATTTGGCGTGAGTAGGAGGTCCTGTCATTGTGATGTGGTGGTAGATCCCGTGCTTGGACGGAGAACCTGGCGAGTGTCGGAGCTCGGGCTTGAAAACCTCGGGAAATTCTTGTAGGAGGTCGGCGTATGGGTGCGTCGTTACGGCGGATACGGACATTGTTGCAGGGCCGTGTTCTAGGGCGCGGGACTAGCAGGTTCCCGTGTCGATGAGACGTTTGTTAGCGACATCGACGAGGAGTCCGTGGTGGGCGAGGAAATCCGCACTGAGGAGGGGGCGATTGACGTCGGCGATGGCGAAGGGCCAAGAATACGAACGGCCCATGATAGATATCTTGAGGGTCCTAATCCCATAGCACCGTATGGGAGATCCGTTGGCGGCGATGAGTGAGGGAGCATTTTTGTCGGAACCACGGTCTAGGTCGGACTTGAAAGGTGGGAACGTTGACTGCATTGCGCCAGTGTCTACCATGAGTCTACGGTTGGAAATAGTATCGAGGATATAGAAACCATTCTTGTTTTGGTTACCTGCGGCTGCGATGGTGGCAGGTGGATGCTTTTGGCGTGGTCTTCTAGGGAAACTGCATGGTGCTCTACATTTCTTGGCGTCGCTGCCAAACTGTTGGTGGTAGAA
>NC_090742.1:100754990-100757490 GCF_036898095.1 Palaemon carinicauda | reverse complement strand
GGGGTAGTATTCTTGGCCAATTACTTTTCATATAAACAAATGATATAGTGTAAGGCCTAGAAAAGAGATCGTTGCATAAGCAGATGATGCTACTTTATATGCATCAATTCCATTTTCTGAATGTAGATATGAGGTTGCTGAATCCTTTAAAAGAGATCTAGTATGAAGTTGAATATGAACAACAGTGGTTCCTTAACATTCAGATCTCAGCATTTATAATGTTTCTTGAACTCTGTATGGCTCTTTTAAAATTTTGCGTGTGATTCTCGACAGCCAATATATTTTTGCCAAATACATTAGGTGTGTTTCTTCTTAAAATGTAAAAAAAAAAAATGGCTTAGAGAGAAAGTCTTGTAAGATTTTCAGTGACCAATTTATTCTGAAGAAGTGTTATTATGATTTAATTCTACCTTGTCTGTAGCATTGTTCTCCTGTCTGGTCTTCAGGTGCTGATTCTCATCTTAATTTGTTGGAGAGGAACCTATGGTCTATTAAATTTCTTATTCCTGATCTAGATAATAATCTCTGGCACCATTATTGAATTAGTTCATTATGCATGTTGCATAATTTACTTATTGATTATGACCATCATTCATATTCAGATCTTCCCGGACATTAGCATCCTGTTTAATGATAGGTATGCAGTTATTTCTAATAGTCTTGCCTTCTCCATAATAATGTTCAGTACTAAACTGTATTCTAGTAGTTTTATTCCAGATATAATCAAGTAGTGGAAAGATATTCCTAATCAGGTAGTTGGATCGGTTGAACTTGAAAATTACTAAATTGCAGCAAATGTTTTTATGATGAATGGTTCGACATCAGTGTCTTTTCATATTTCATATTTGGAAGATTCGTTTTATTGCTGTTACAATTCCTAAAATATTCATTTTAATTGTTCATTACTTTTCATATAGTTACTTATTTCCTTATTTCCTTTTCTTGCTAGGATATCTTTCCTTGTTGAAGCTCTTTAACTTATAGCATCCTGCTTTTATGATTAGTGTTGTAGCCTAGGAAATGATAATAATAATAATAATAATAATAATAATAATAATAATAATAATAATAATAATAATAATAATAATAATAATAATAAATATAATAGTATTGATTGGAAAAAAACTTTATCATTTTGATAATTCACAAAAAGGGAGACACAATAAACCTAAATAAATACCCGCCTAATAAGTATAGTTTGAGCGATATGTGAAATATTTACTAAAATCATATTAGGAAAAATAGAAAGAGAGGCAGACTTTAATTAACTAAGAGAGTAGGTAGCTTCTAAAAATGAGTGTTCACGAAATGACCATATCTATGTAATTGATTGAAAGTAATTTTCAAGCAAGGAATAGATAATCTTATGTTCAAACATTTGATAATATCTATATAGGTAGTAAAGGAATCCTAAAACTACTTAAAGATAGTAAAAAAAATATGTTTGAAAAAGTGTTAAACTGGGAGACCCCATCTCTCTTAGATTATTCACAGTGTACCCAGAAGACGATTTTAGGAATTTAGATTGGACAAATAGAACAGTTAACATTAATGCGAAAAACTTTGATAAATCAAGATTTTCAGATGGCATAGTTCTATTTAGTGCATCATGACATGAATCGCAAATGACTTGAATACAGAAAGCAGAAATATAGGAATGAGAATAAATATGAGTAATACTAATATAATTTGCAATGAAAATGCCGAGACCAAAGTAATGCTTTTCAATGACTCTTTAGATATTGTTAATTAATATATGTAGTTAGGACAGACAGTAAATATTCCACAAGTCATGAAATTTGTTTAAAAGAAGGATAAACATGGTATAGAGAACATTTTGTAAAGAAAATTATATCATGAAAAGTTAAATTCTATTCTTTCTAAAAAAGAAAAGTATTCAATCAAATGGTCCTACCAATAATAATTTATGCATTATAAACTTGGAACATTACTAAAGCATTAGAACATAAGCTAATTAGAACACAAGGAGCTATGGGAATAATAATTATGGGATTAACAGAAAGAGACAGAAAAAGAGCAATATTGATATTAGAGCATACAGTACTATAGTAGAGGCTGCTCTACCTGGTAAGAAAAAGAAATTTACGTGGGTAAGGCACATAATGAGAATATCAGATAATAGATACAAGACGAATAACTTAATGGGTTCCTAGAGATTGCAAATGAAACGGGTGAATGAAAAGAAGATGGGTGACGAGATAAGACAATTTTTTTTTGTATTGATTAGCTTAGAAAGACGCAGCTGAAGGACATGTCTGTAGCCTTTGTCTACCTGTGGTCTAGCAACGACTGGTAATGATGCTGATATAAACATACATTTACGGGTAACATGGATTACAAGCATTTTGGTTGTACTTTTTACGAAAATAATATTTCTATTTGGTATATGTTTGTTAACGGTGTGCTTGCAAAAATCTCCCTCCTTATATGCGTTTTTTTTTGGTGGCCAAGTACTTAAAACACTAGCATAGAATCGGCC
>NC_090742.1:100722490-100727490 GCF_036898095.1 Palaemon carinicauda | reverse complement strand
CAACTGATACCTACATTTTAAAGTATATGAATTTGTCTTTTATACTGTTTTCTTGATCAATTATGTTTATGAATTAATTTTAGTAAATTTACAGAATTGGAAACTTTATTCCTTAGGATCAACAACCCATTTCATGTAAATCACATTTATTTTTAAAGATGTTCCTTGCAGGCAGCTCCTTACGTATGGACATTTCTTTAATATAAGGACCGTGCTAGAGAAGAGCAAAGACCGTATTTGGAAATAGATATTAAAAGTGTTCCAATTTTCCAATACGTAGGATGGTTAGTATCCTCTTCCTATACACTATGATAAATAACAGCAACATTCTAGAGGAAATCCAATGTTTACAATTATATTCTATCAATTATTAAGAGCCTTACATATTGTTTTATCAAAACAGGTAAATATTCGTTTTTACTATTTTTGAATATTTCATGAGACAACCTTTTTTTTCTTTTTCTAATAGGCAGTTTATTCCCTTAAAGAGTATCACCTCGCAACATCCTGCAATCAATTCAGAAAACCTCTCATTTATTGGCAATCCCTATATCAGATAGATTATAATTACAGGCAACAAGAGGTTCACACAGCTATTACATGTTTTTGTCTACTGAAGAGAAATATATTCGCACCTATATTCCGTTGGATTCCTCTGATAAAACCGTTAGCCACCGAGAATCTCAGAATGACGGCGGAAGCTCAAAATGGATATCACAGAAGACACAGATATATTCCATTTCTCAATAAAATTGCAAATATTTGTCATATATGAATGTTTTTCTTGTCCGGTCATACATTTTTCAAAAAATTCTAATTATGACTAATCAAATTACTCTTTTCCTTACTTGTTCACAGTTAGGTCAGACTAGATGGTCCCGCTGCTGTGAAACTCAGCAAGGGGTTCAGTATCAGGCGGATAAGTATTCAATGTACTTTGATAATTAGTGTCTCAAATATTGTTTTAAAAGATCCTTATTATTATTATTATTATTATTATTATTATTATTATTATTATTATTATTATTATACTGAAATAGCTTCTAGGTAATTCTTTGTTCCTAATAATTACACAGATTAACTATATTTAAAATGTATAATTGTATTTCCAATAATGGTGTAATATCACGATAACAGAGAGGCGTTAAAAATTTTGCATGTGTGGCTTGTTGAGCTGTAACTGAGAGACGAGAGTCAGAGGGCAATAAAACTAAACTTTATCAAACAAACAACAAGCTTTTATTCAAGAAAATGTAAGCAAGAACATCACAAATACTCAAAGCAGCCAATGCACGAAAAAGTCAGGCTTAAACAGGTTTTGTGATTACTGCAAGGGAAAGCGATGTATATATATATATATAAAAAAATGCCGTTTCAGTGTATGAGTGTGTGTGAAACATGTGCGGTACAAAAATCCCATACAATGTGGAATAGGGTGACCTGATCATGAAAGGCTTGACTAGTGGAAACCCAGTCTTCTTTGTCACGAATGGTAATTAAGAAACCATTCGTTGTGCGACGGATAACAAGGAAAGGGCCGAAGTAAAGGGCCATTAGAAGTGGCTTTATAGTGTTGTTGCAGAAGAAAATATTCGATAACTTGTGCAAATCTGTCGGCATTTGTTGCTTTGCTGGGGACTTGTAAGTTTGGGGGCATAGAGTAAATTTTCCCACAAAATGATGTACGCCCTGGAGATTGTCGGAAGAGGTTTCCGACAGAAAAAAAATGAACAGTGACGACCAACGGGTTGCCATATACCATTTAAGCTTCTGAGACATCCAAGGTGTCGTTAGTAGTTGTCCTTACTCCCAGGAGAACTCAGGGAAGCTGAGTAAACCGGTTGGAATCATTAATCGGGACATGAAAGCTCTTTTGAGAGTACGACGAAAACTTTCAACCATTTTCTTGGTTGCAGAGTAGTAGTCAGTTGTCTGATGTATTGTGATGCTCAGAAAATCTGCTAATTTTGTCAACAGTTGAGAGGTGAAACTGGTAACCCTAACATAAGAATGTTTTGGGATACCAATCCTCGCTAATCACCCTAAGAGTAAGTCAGATGTACATGAGACGGATATTGTACTTTTGCATGGGAATGGTTTCAGGCCAACAATTGGAACAGTTAATGATGGTAAACCGTTAACAATGTCCCTGTGATGTGGTTAAGGAACCTAATACATAGATATGAATGTGGGCAAAATGACAATGAGGCTAAGGAAAGAGGCCACCAGCTAAATCCGCGTGTCAATGTAATTTAGAAGTTTGGCATGATATACAGGTGCGGAACCAATTCTTACTATTCTTACTAATGCTGTGCCAAGTGAAGTTTGTCTTCAGTATCTGTGCAGTAGATAACTGCAAGTAAGTTGAAAGGCTATGAATGGAATCAAACACAGGCCAGGTGATAGAAGCAGGTATTCACGGTTGTGGTCTACCGGTACTGACATCACAGTTTAGGGCCTCGTTAGAGTAGTCGAAAGGGACTTCTTCCCAACTGAGGGATGTGCAGGATGTTCTATATGCTGGCTATTCTGGGTTGTTTCATTGAACCTCTGCCAAGGATTTGTAATTTAAACCCAGGTGAATGGTGGCCAATGTGTTCCTGGACAAGGCATTGTCAACAGAATTTAATTTTCCAGTGATGTGTTAAAGGGTGCAATTGTATTCAGCCAAGATGGAGACAGGTTGGCTTTGAGGGGCAGACGAGGCATCAGACTGCCAAGTGAAAGCGTGCACCAGAGGCGTGTGGTCCATGCAAATGACGAAGAGTGTACCTTCTAAGAAGTGGCAAAGGTGACTGACAGCCAAATTCCTTTCCAGCAATTCACGGTCGAAGGTAGAGTTGCTGGATTACAACTTGGACAGTTTACTACTGAAGAAGGGCAATGGGCAGGGCAAGCCGCTGACCACCTGCTGAAGAACTGCACATAGAGCAAAGCCACCAGCATAGCTGAAGAGAATAATGGGGGCATCTGGCACAGTTAAAATGAGATTAGCAGCGGTTGATAGGGCATTCTTTGAGTTGCAGAAGGCTGCTTCTTTAAAGGGACCAAGCTTCAGGTCTTTTGGCCGGGTGGTAGAGTCCTTGCCTGATGATTGCCAGACTGTGGTTCAGGTCCTGCTTAATCTCGTTAGTTCTTTTGGTCGTTGTATCCTCTCCATCCTTATGAGATAGGTCGATTGGGGGAGACTATAGGTCTATCTGCTGAGTCATAAGCAGCCATTGCGCGGCCCTCGTTGATCCTAGCTTGGGTAGAAAGGACGCTTGGGCACAGACCATATGTCATAAGGTTAGTCTCCAAGGCATTGTTATGCTTGTTAGGGAAAAGTCACTGTCCCTTTCCTCTACCATTTATGACCGGCTTTTAAAGCCTTAAGCCTTTAACCTTTGTGGGAGGCATAAAGGGGGGAAAGAGTATCGGAGATGGCTGGGAAGAAACGGTGAAAACCGTTGATGATACCCAAGAATTCTTGCAGTGCTCTGATGATCGAGGGCGTGTGGAAGTTCTCTGTGAGGGGATGAACGTCTTCAGCAGTGATGTGATGCTCTATGAACGATACTTCATTGGTGATGAAGGTACATTTGTCCTATTTGATGACAAGAATGTTCTGTTATAACCGTACGATATGATGAATAGAGAAGTAATGATTTAAAATTCCAAGATACAGACGACTGGAAAAAATCTAACCTAGGCTCTTCGCATCAATAGGCATTACAAAATCCTTAGGGAGGATAAACAACATAGGTGACAACACATTCCCCCGGAGTACTCAACTGTTCATTGCAAATTCCTTTGAGAGGACTCCACTAACATTAACTTTGCGCTTGCTATACTTATGAACAGACTTAATCACATTTACATATTGGATAAAAGCCTCATAATAATGCAGGACTCTCCACAAAATTGACCGATGAACATTATCAAAGGCTGTTTCATAGTCCACAAATGCCATACGAATAGGATTTCTATATTCTACTTATTGTTGTACAAAATGTGTTATAATGGAAATTTAGTCAATACAGCTTCTACTTTTTCTAAATCCTGCTTGTACATCTCTCAGCTCTCCATCAATCTTTCTTTCTAGTCTCGTTAAAATGAACATACTCTATATTTACATGACAACTGACGTAAGTGCGATGCCTCTCTAATTATAGCAATCAGTCAGATCTCCTTTTTTTGCCATTTTAACCAACACTTTGCTCCCATTTATCAGTTTTAGCTCTTTACGTTACATCCTACAAAAATAACTAGTAATTATTCTGGGAGTCCATTCTTTTCCGAACAATATAATCTAAGCTATTAGTCTAACGTATCAAGGGGCTTTGTACCTGAATTCCTTCATGGTCACATAAAGGTTTTCCTCAGCTTCAAGTATACTAATCAAATTATTACCCTCATATCTTTTATTCGTGCCTTTCTTCATCTGTTTTTATAACAGATCAATCTCTTCTTTTTATGTCATATGCTACTTATCCTTTGCCATAGTAGATATTTCATTTTATAAATCTATGAGCAATTCTTATTACATAACCACTTTCTTAAATTCATAGCTGTGTCTACCTCATCTGCTTTCCTGTCTAAATTTTCTCTCTAGTAATTCCTGGCTTTTCTTTTGGTCTCACTATCAATACTGGAAGACTTTACAAGATATACCTTGTAATTTTCATTACTTTCTCGAAAACATTCAACTACAAAATTTTGTGTGTCTTCTTTTTCTAGTATCCAAAGTACCATTTGATACAAATGGTTTTCACCTTGTAACCACATCCTAATAATTCTCTACCAACTGACCAATATACTTTCCTAATATCACACTTTACTACACTGATAGCCTGCTTTTCTTTTCTTAAAGAGTTTAAGACTGCAAATCGATTCCAAAATTCAATTGCAAAGGTTTCTCCGTGATCATATACTTGAAGCTTAGTTCCATGGGTATCAAACCTCAGTATTCAATATATTACTGTTGAGTGCTTTCAGTTTTAATTTCAGTGTGGTAATAA
>NC_090742.1:100712490-100717490 GCF_036898095.1 Palaemon carinicauda | reverse complement strand
TGTGGATCCGTCAGGGCATGATACATTGAAGCCGTCCTTGTCGTATCGTATCCACGAGCCATTATTTAGTCTGCAATTGAATTCTTTATTGTCAAAGGGATAAAGCTTATCCAGACAATTTTCACTTGTATGGGAGAGAGCACCGTCTAGCACTATACCTAACTCGCATGAATCCATCAAGTTTTTACGGAATTCAAATGAGTCAGCTGTACATATTTTTCTATCCATTGCGTCTGAACAGTGAGTTAATTGATTTAAGTCTTTAATGACCGTATATGTTTCCTTGTCTGGGGAAATCAATACGTGTCCTGTCAAACTGGATATTACTGGATTTGAGTGATTCGTCATGAAAGTCGGAAATGGTGATATCCTGTAAGATTGCCAGGCATCAGAAGAATCAAAGGGAATTGTAATCCTAACCTTGTTATTATCTACGTTTACTGTAATTAGGCTGTAATAAAATTCTAACCTATGTTCGTCTAACAAAGGAACATAGCCTAGTTTATCCCTAGTGTTCTCCAGAACTAATTTTAAGTAACGTATAGGCAACAAATGGGGCGACAATACACCTTTAGTTGCTAACGTGATAGCTTCTACATAATCCTTGGATTTCTCAATGAAATGTGCAATTCTGTTATGTATGTGATCTATCTTTGAATCATAATACGTTAATGTTGCTAACAAATCCTGTACTTCCATAATTTGAACGATATTATCTGAATGTTCATTTAACAAATCCATAATTTTATTGATTGAAGCTAACTGATCCCTTAGTTCTGACATAATCAATTCATCTTTATGAGTCAAGAACTCAATTTTCTTATTTTGATTACTAATTTTAAGACGATTGGAAAGTCCTAAACCTAAACTTGCAACAGACCCAAAGATGCTTAATGCAGCATAAATGAACGGATTCCGTCTTTCTTTTTGTTCGTGTCCTACAGTCCACATCAAAAGGTCATAAGCCAAAGATCCTGTCTCTCCAGTCTTATTTTTCAAGTCATCAGATAGCATCTCTGCAACTTTTAATGTTGATCCAAGCAAACTCTTAGTAGTCAAATGAAAATGTCTCCTATGCAACTCATCCAATGATGCAGAAAACCTTGAAATGGCGGTTCTTAAGCTAGTGACATCATTCTCTTGAAGAAAAATTGCTTGCATATGCACTTCGACAATTACGTTGGTTGATGTAATAAAAATGTCTTCTTGTCTTTCAACTATATTTCCATATTTAAAATATATATTCTTAGTCTTAGAACTCATCCCATACGAAAAAAATGTCTGAGCGAACAATATCACTCCCAACAACAAAAAATTCATCTTGGAAACCTGTAACGAGAAAAAATATATGTAATTACTCCTGTATTAAAAAGAAAACTTTTTAGTTACAAAAATTAAAATTTTTCCTCACTTCTTTTTAATTTCTTATGTGAGACAATGGTACTATTCTCTCATCCGTGGGTTGGGCTACGTTTTGAATTCTAAACCTATTGGCCGTTAATGTTTCCAAAATGTTAAATGGGCCTTCAAACTTAGGTGTTAGTTTATAGTTGAGCCCTTTTCTGACATTGATTTGAATATAGATGTTATCACCCACGGTATATGTTTTAGTTGTTTTCGCTATTTTATCATGATTCCTTTTCATTATGATTTGTGATTCTTCTAAATTCTTTCGAAGGATATCATATCGACTTATACTTGCATTTATACATTCTTTTAAAGGATTTGATAGATTAGTTGTAGGCGTTAATACATGGAAAGGTGTTCTAACTGGGGTACCATACAATGCTTCATGCGGTGACATTTTAATTGATATATGATATGAATGATTCAGAGTACTCAGTGCCGCCGGTATTGCAATATCCCAGTTGGGGTCTGATCCCCCTAGTGTTACCCTTAATATATTTAATATCTTCCTATTTGCTCTTTCCACTAGCCCATTCGACTCTGGGTGATATATCATGGTATTAACCTTCTTTATGTTGAGGAATTCACACAATGAGATAAGAAAGTGATTATTAAATTCACCACCCGAGTCTGATATTATCATGTGCGGAATTCCATGTTTACAAATGTAACACTCGTAAAACTTCCTAGCGCATTCAATCGCAGTTTTAGTTTTAAGCGCTATTAGTTCTGTATATCGAGTTAAAGCATCTATAATCACTAAGAGGTGCTTATTCCCTCTGTCTGACTCGTAAAATCCTGTTAACAAATCTAAATGTATTCTTTCAAAGGGTTGATTGGGAACAGGATAAGCTCCTAAGCTAACAGGTGTTTTCGTATGCCCTTTGTTTTCCTGACATGTGCGACAATTAGCTATGTGTCTTTTTATATCTGTAAGCATTGTATGCCAATAAAACAATGATTTGGCTTTCTGTGACATTAATGAGAACCCAGGGTGTCCATGTAATGGATTTGAATGCAACCAATTCAGGACAGTGGAAACAAGTGAGTTTGGTACTACTACCTGGTCGTTAGTTACATGTGGTGTATTGCGGGTTTTCCTTGTCACAGTCCTACACAGAATATTATCTTTGATTACATAATTCTGCTGCTTATACTTTATATATTCTTTTTCTTTATGATTGCCTTTCAAAGCATTTATAATTGTTTCTATTTTCTGATCTTTTCTTTGCTCAGTCTGTAACAATTCAGCACTCCAGCCTAAATCTTCTTGTTCAGATATTGTTTTTACAATAGGCATGGATGTTGATATATCTATTAATTCAGCTAAAGACTCCGTACAAGATGACACGGGGTTGCGTGATAATGCATCCGCAATGATATTTGCTTTCCCAGGTAAATACCCGATTCTTGCGCCAAAATCTTGAATGATTAAATGCCACCGAGTTCGTTTAGGGCTGTGATTGAAGCCTTTAAAGAACTCTGTTAGTGGTTTATGGTCAGTAAGAACCTTAACGGGATAACCGTAAATTATGAACTTAAAATGCACTAGCGAATTAACAATAGCTAGTCCTTCCTTGTCTATTACTGCATACTTACTTTCGGAAGTTCTCAATTTTCGAGAATAGAAAGCTATCGGGAAAAACTGTTTATCATATTGCTGAAGCAATACCCCTCCTACTCCTAAGTCTGAGGCGTCTGTTGCAATGAAGAATTCCTTACCGAAGTCAGGAAATTTTAAGATAGGAGAACTACACAGTTCATCTTTCAAAGTATTAAACGCCTGTTGATGTTGCTCAGACCATATGAAATCTACGCCCTTCTTCGTAAGATCAGTTAAAGGAGCGGCTATTATTGAATAGTTGCGTATAAAACGCCTGTAATATCCACTACAACCCAGAAATTGCTGTATTCCCTTGACATTAGTAGGTATGGGAAAATTACGTATAGCCGACACCTTATCATGGACTACTTTAAGACCTTGGCTTGACACCATGAAACCCAAATATATCAATTCTGTTTTGAAAAATTCACACTTACTAATCTTTACCCTTAAGTTATGTTGTCTTAATCTCTGTAGTACTAGTTCTAACTTACGTAGATGTTCCTCTAAGGTGTTGGAAAAGATTACAAGATCATCCATATAGGCATGCAATATATCCCCTAACAAGTCTCCAAACACTATGTTAATCATTCTTGTAAATGTTATAGGAGCACAACGTAAACCAAAAGGCATCCGTAAAAATTCATAATGTCCCCTGGCTGTGCTGAAGGCTGTGTATGGGATACTATCTTCTTCTAATGATATCTGGTGAAAGCCTTTAAGTAAGTCCAAACTGGTAAAATATTTATTCTGACCTAACAAAGACAAAATATCGTCAGTACATGGCACTGGGAATCGATCAGGGATCGTTTCCTCGTTTAGACGACGAAAGTCGACGCAGATACGCCATGTTCGATCTTTTTTCGGTACAACTATTAAAGGAAAATTATAAGGGCTATTTGATTTTCTAATGACTCCTTCCTCTAACATTTTACCTACTTCATCATTTATTTCATTCTGGAATTTCATAGGGAGTCTGTACGAGGGTACATATATAATTTTCTGTTTGTCTTTTAACCTTATTTGATGCTCGATCACATCTGTTTTTCCTAAGGATCTATCCGTAGTGGAAAAGACATCTGTATATTTATTTAAAAGTTCAAAAATTTTCTGCTGAATTTCTTCGTCTTGAATGTCCTTACTGATTTTATTTTTAATAGATCGTAAAAGGGATTCATCCGCAACTGATTGAGAGTGATTGATTTCAGCAACGGTAAGAATACGATGTTTATAAACTTCTACATCCAAGATATGTTGATTTTTGTGAATTACTAAAGTGTTATTTAAATGATTACAGACTTCGATATTACATTGCTGATGTGAGCCTACTGTATAAATAGCTTGTGTGACAGACAATCCGTTGGTTTTCAAAGTATCGGAAAGGATTAATATTTCAGATCCCGGTAGTGTTTTCTTTATTTGCACTATTAAATTCGAAGGTATGTTTGGTTCGATATATTGCGTGCAAGATGATATTACGGGTGAACGAGAATTCTGCTGGGTCGCGTATATTATTTCTTTATTAGTGAGACAAGTTATTGGTTCTTCAACGTACGTTACGGTTACATTTGTCGTCTCCTTTTTATCCAAAACTGACTTTAAAGTATTAGAAGACTTATAGAATTTCCCTTTGATATACACGCCGTGCTTTGCAGGAGCTAAGATAATGTTTTGATTTCCCATAGATGGGTATCCTATAATTACAGCTGGATACATATTAATGTTTTTCACAACAACAAATGTATCGGCAAACGTGCGATTACCGACTCTGAACTGAATATGAGTTATGCCTATGACGTTTAATTCATTATTTCCTATACCTGAAAGTCTGATTCCTGATTTTTCAATCGGAAAGTTCGAAAACAACAAATGATGCGTCTTCAAATCCATAATATTACGTGGACTACCAGAGTCAAAAAATAACGTAAAGGATTTGTGTTCTAAATTTACAGCATATAAGGTTGGCCGTAACTCATTTTGGCTTATTATT
>NC_090742.1:100699990-100707490 GCF_036898095.1 Palaemon carinicauda | reverse complement strand
TATCAGTGCTACAGGTTCTATTAACTATAAAATATCCAAATATTCAATCAAATTACTTTCCCTGATCTTAGGATTTATTTCAACCTCTTATATAAATAATTCTGTTGATCTTTGCGAAAAATTAAAAAAAGTTAACCTTACGTCTAGACTTAGATTAGTAAGTTTTGATGTAACTTCATTGTTTACCAAAGTGTCGGTTGATGACTTATTGTATTTCCTGTCGAGTATTTTATATGCTTATGATTTACTTTTATCAACCCATACTATTATTGAACTCCTTTCTTTTTTCATTAAAAAGTGTAAACTTAATTTTAATGGAGATTATTATGAACAAGTTTTTGGTATGGATATGGGTAATCCTTTGTCACCACTTTTATCCAACATATATATGGAGTTTTTTTAATCTAGATAAATTCCTTCAGTGTGGTCTTCCCAAATTATTTGGTATCGATATGTTGATGATGTTCTAGGTATTTTAGAAGAAAATTTTAATCTTGAGGGTTTTGTTCCAATTATTAATTCATTAGTACCATCTATAAAATTTATTATAGAAAATGAATAAAATAACTGTATCCCATTTTTAGATGTTTTTATAGTTAGAGATACAGATAAATTTAGGTTTTCCATATATAGAAAGACTAAAAATAATTTTTCATATGTACATTTTTACTCCGGTCACTCTAAAAATATAAAGCATTCAGTTTTTTCCTCCATGTACCTTAGGGCATTTAGAATTTGTAGCCCAGATTACATTGAGACGAGTTCATAAAAATTGAAAAAATTGCAACAGATCTTTGTATCCCAAATATTTCTTAGATAAATGTATGAATAAGGCTAAGAAAACTTTTTATAGTGTCCAATTAGAGAGGAAACAATTGATAATATGCTTTGTTTGTCATTTCATGTTTGTTTTTTAGATGTTATACCACTTTTGAAAAAAGTAGACATTGATATAGTGTTTAAATATAATCGTACATTAAAAAACATTTTAATTAAGAGTAGTTCTGGAAATGATAATAAGGAAATATATAGCATTCCTTGTTCAGAGTGTAACTTATTCTATGTCAGCCAAACATCCAAAAGTATCCCAGTCAGAATAAAACAGCATCAGGTGGCCGTCTCCAGGGGTTCTCTTAATAATGCCTTGGCCTCCCACTGGTTAGAGTCAAGTCAAGAGATTGGTTGGTCAAGGGCGGAAAAAATAACCCATGTAAATGACTATTTCCAAAGGAATATTGTTGAATCCTTTTTAATCACCTGTACTCAAGGTAGAAAATTGAATCTAGGCACAGGTTTGTTTTCTGTTAATCCAGTATTATCCTTTTATCTAAAATCTGACTTCTCTGGAATTATTAAGAAACTGACATACTCATATATACTGTATATATATATATATATATATATATATATATATATATATATATATATATATATATATATATATATATATATACATATATATATATATATATATATATATATATATATACATATATATATATATATATATATATATATATATATATATATATATATATGTATATATATGTATATATATATATATATATATATATATATATATATATATATATATATATATATACATATTTATATATACAAATATGTATATATATATATATATATATATATATATATATATATATATATATATATATATATATATATATATATTTATATATATATATATTCATATATATATATATATATATATATATATATATATATATATATATATATATATATATGTATATATATATGTATATATATACATATGTATATATATATATATATATATATATATATATATATATATATATATATATATATATATATATATATATATATATATATATATATATATACATATACAGTATATATATAAATATATATATATATATATATATATATATATATATATATATATATATATATATATATATATATACATATACAGTATATATATAAATATATATATATATATATATATATATATATATATATATATATATATATATATATATAAATCATGTATATATATATTCTCATGACTCCGACATGATAACAGTTTTAACGCTCTTCAACTACCGCTTACGTTGCCGGCCTGGTTACGATTTTTACCAATCGTAGTTTCTTCACCTCGTCGCTCGCCTTACTCTGCTTGTGATTGGCTGAAGTACCCGTCACGCCACCGTAGTTCCTTCATCGAAGGTTATGTTTGTTACCCAAGTTTTTCATATCTTTAGTTCTGTTCTTGCCTTTGTACTCGGCTGAGGATCAACTTTTGTACTTCACGGACTTATACATCTGCACCTGCCTCTTGAGTTTATTTTGTAATATGTTATTTGTTTGAGTGTTGGATTTATTTATGACTTTGTTATAATTATTTACGAGTGTTGATTTATTCATGTATTTGTGGGTATACGGATATTTACACAACATTCCTCATGTTTCTTATTTGTGTTACGTTAGTGTTTTGCTTTGTTTAATTTTTCTTAGGTTATAAATACATTTGTTTCAATTGGTTATTAAGTTTTTGAGTATTCAGCTTGAGAATTGAGTTCTATAAGTATTATTTAAATTATAATTATATAATAAATCTTTGTGATGTTTGCAAGCCTTTAGTTACTTTTTCCTTTCATGTTCAATTTTGACATTGCACATTTTGGGGCTGCCTCTAATTTTACGACATCAGGTCTCATCGGTAATTAGGGCTTGTAACATATGGGGGCCTGTCCGGGATGATTCTCCATGTGCACTTATATAGGTATATCAATTCGCCTTGCCTTGTGAAACTAACTTAGTCATTTGTGCTGTTATACAGAAGTGTTAGTACTTTGTAATCCTATGCCGATCCTTAATCTTTCTTAGGTCATCAACACTTTGTCTTGTGACACATAATACAGAACTCGGATGACCTTTTATTTCCACTGAAGTCACATTGACTAGATTCTTTGAACCGAGAATCCTTAATAGATTTGACTTTAATTAGACATTAGAATCTTATCTAGAACTTAAACTGTCAAGTGTTCCAAGAATCTTTACAACTTGCTATCAACTTGTGGTAGTTAATGTTCGTATCTTGCACTTAAGACAACAAGCCAGCCTGAATCTTGAAATGAATCTATCCTGAATCTTATATTGAATCATCACTGAATATTACCTCATCACTAAACGTAGTGTTAATACAGCTTCACATGTACTTAATACCTTTTGTATTCAATTTGTGTATTGTATATTTAACCTGTAACCAACACTCAATCCTTCAGAGGGATTTTCTTGCTGTTACAATGAGTGAATTTGATGTCCATGCCTTTTGCTCTAAGCCAGATTTTACATACTTGAGTAAATTCACTTTAAGTAAAGATGAATGGAAGTTTATTCTTATGTACTTTAAGATTTCGTTCACATCTTCCATGACCTTACGAGACCTTATGACTACAGCTATAGATGGTTTGGTAGAACAGGGATTAATTTTGCCAGAATCTGTGACATTGTTAGATGATAAAGACCAGGAGCAGGATAGACACTCATTATCTAGTACCGAAGAATTTATTGATAAAATTCATGATCAGAAATTGTCACTAGGGACTGATGCACCTTCCGTGCAAAAGAGTATTGCTGATGTAGAAATACAGAAATTACAGATAGAGAGAGAGTTGAAGTTAGCACAAATACAATTCGAAGCAAGAAAGCTAGAAATAGAAAGAGAAGTTAAGTTAGCAGAACTAGAGGCTCAGACTTATGACCGTTCAATTATCCAAGGTACTCATAATAAGAAGTTTAACATTGCCCAACAAGCACAGCTAGTTCCTCAATTTAATGAAGATGACCCTGAAAGTTATTTTAGGAATTTTGAGAAGACAGCAATTCAATTAGAATGGCCCAGAACCTCTTGGACATGGCTAGTTAGCACAAACTTCAAAGGTAAAGCCTCGATCGTATATTCTACTCTATCATTAGAAGACTGCCAAGACTATGATTTTGTTAAGACTTCTATCCTAAATGCTTACACTATTACACCTGAGGGCTATAGACAAAATTTCCGTAATTTAATTAAAACTCCATCTCAGACTTATGTTGAATTTGCTACAGAGAAGTTACGGTATTTTCATAAATGGCTGTTCTCGAGTAATGTCACCACTTTCGATCAGTTAGTTAACTTATTAGTATATGAAGAGTTCAAAAGGAAAATCCCTCTGAATGTTAAGCTCCACCTAGAAGATAGAGGTGAAACCTTATTGAAAGAGGCAGCAAATTGTGCTGATGTATATTCCTTGGTACACAAAGGTAATCCTAAGTCTGATAAAAGGACAGTTCCTGTAAAACCTGTCTCATCTGTAGTTTCAGAGACTCAGGATGGGAATAGTAGTAGTGATAAATACCAAACTAAAATAATATGCAGTTTTTGTAAGAAATCTGGTCATCACATTACTGAATGCTGGAGTCCTCACTGTAAACACTCTAAATATTATGACCCTAATAAAGCTTCCAAAACTTCAGTAAAATCTCATCTCCCATTTAATAAGCCCACATCTAACGTAGCTGCTCACCCTCCTTGCATAGATGTTTTTGAAGATTTCAAAATGACTGGCACAGTTACTCTAAATAATGTAGAATATCCTGTCAACATTCTAAGAGACACCGGTTCTGCTCAAAGTATAATGCTTAATACAGTAATCCCTAACTTAGAGAAATTCTTTCTAAATGAAAAGGTAGTAATTTGTGATCTCTCTTCAATTTCCACCATTCCCCTCACGGAATTGTATCTTAAGTCTCCACTTGTATCCGGAAAAATAAAAGTAGGAGTAACACAAAATTTACCGGTCCCTGGAATTAACTTTTTACTAGGAAATGATATTGCTGGGAAACTTACTGTTCCATGTCCAGTTGTAGTAGATCATCCTTTGGAAAATAACCCTACTCAAAATATTGAATCCTCTCAGCCTGATCTTTTCCCTGTTTGTGTAACCACTAGGTCAAAGTCTCGTCAGACTAGAATTAAATCTGTGCCTTTACCTAACATTAAAGAAATAAAGATGTCAAAAGATTCCTTAATTGCAGCTCAGAAGTCTGACCCTACTTTGACCCAATGTTGGTCAGAGGTAGCTTCCCACATTACAGAAGTTAAAGAAAAGCCAGGGTTTTACCTTCATGAAGGCATTCTCATGAGATTATTTAGACCTAGCCACTTAGCTCAAGAACAAGATTGGGCCGATGAATTTCAGATAGTAATTCCATCCTCTTTGAGAAGTGAAATTGTTTCTTTGGCTCATGATGGTCTCAATGGACATTTAGGTATAAAGAAAACTTATCAAAAGCTCCAAATACATTACTTTTGGCCAGGTATGAAGAAAAGTGTTACAGAATATATAAAATCTTGTCCCATTTGCCAAGTTATAGGTAAACCCAATCAATCTATTCCTCCTGCTCCGCTCATTCCTATCCCTGTATTAGAGGAACCCTTTGAGAAAATACTAATAGATTGTGTTGGTCCACTTCCTTCCACTCGCAAAGGGAATAAATACATCCTTACTATCATGTGTACATCAACCAGATTTCCTATAGCTATACCTCTCAAGAACATTTCTGCTAAGAATGTAGCTACTAACTTGATACACACCTTCTCAAATTTTGGTATTCCCAAGGTTTTGCAATCTGACCAAGGAACTAATTTCACTTCGGATCTTTTCAGAGAGGTACTAAAAGAATTAAGTGTGCTTACTGTAAACTCTTCTGTATACCACCCTGAGTCTCAAGGAGCTTTAGAGAGATTCCACCAAACCCTTAAATCCATGCTGAAACGTTACTGTTTAGAAAGTTCAAACGATTGGGATGAAGGTCTTGACTTTTTATTATTTGCAGTTAGAGAATGTAAGCAAGAATCTTTGGGATTTTCTCCTTTTGAGTTGCTGTTTGGTAGAGAGATCAGGGGTCCCTTAAAAATTGTAAAAGATCATTTGCTAGCCAGTGACTTTGATTCAGAATCCTCAAAGGTTAATGTGCAGACATATATGAACAACTTGAAAGGTAGGTTATCTAAAGTAAGAAAATTAGCTAAAGAATACTTAAAGGAGAGTCAAGCATCTATGAAAGCTCACTTTGATAAATCCGCTAAAGTCAGACAGTTTCAGCCTGGAGATGAGGTGTTAGTTTTAATGCCTATACCAGGATCTCCTTTTTCACCTAAATATCAAGGTCCTTATACCGTAATTGATAATTTAAAGTCAAATAACTATTTAATCTCTACCCCAGATAAAAGGAAAAAGACTCGGAAATATCACATAAATTTATTAAAAGAATATTTAAAGAGAACATCGGATGAGGCTGGTTCAAAAATTAATCTATGTATAACAAATTCTGACAAACCAATTGAAGCGTCGGATGAATATATACCGAACCCTATTACGACCAACAGTAATATTTTAGAAGACCTGGAAGGGTCTCTAACACATTTATCAGAGTCTCAGCTTGGGGACTTGGCCAACCTATTCAAACAATTTCCTAATGTGTTGAGTGATGCCGTAGGGAAATGTAATTTGATAGAACATAACATCCGTCTAAAATTTGGTTCTCTCCCTGTCAAACAGCCACCGTATCGTCTGAGTCCAGAAAGGAGGAAAGTCATGCGAGATGAAGTAAACTTTCTGCTCGAACATGGCCTAGCAGAACACAGCTGTAGTCCATGGGCTTCGCCTTGTCTACTCGTCCCAAAACCTGGAGGACGTTTCAGACTTTGCACAGACTACAGGTAACTTAATGATTTAACTATCCCTGACTCTTACCCATTGCCTCTAATTGATACTATAATAGATTCTGTTGGCCAAGCTAAGTTTGTATCTAAAATAGATTTACAAAAAGGTTACTATCAAATTCCCCTCACTGAAAACTCTAAGGAAATATCAGCTTTTATAACCCCTGATGGTCTATTTCAATATACCCGTATGCCTTTTGGTCTTAATTCTGCCCCAGCAACCTTTCAAAGGCTTATGAACTTCATTACTAGGGATTTAGAAGGGACTTATGTGTACTTAGACGATATTTTGATAATTTCAGAAACTTGGAACAACCACCTGCAACGTCTATCAAATCTACTGCAACGCCTGGATGAAAGTGGTCTCACCATAAACTTGCTCAAATCTTCCTTCGGCCATGGTACGGTGACTTACCTCGGACATGTGGTGGGTCAAGGTCAAACTCGGCCTAAGGAAGCGAATATAGAAGCCATTCTCAATTTCCCTCGTCCAACGACTAGAAGGGAAATACAGAGCTTCCTGGGTATGTGTGGTTTTTATCGCCGTTTCTGCCCTAACTTCTCTGCAGTAGCTGCCCCACTTACGACCCTCACTAGCTCAAACGTACTGTTCAAGTGGACAGATGAGTGTGAGAAAGCCTTCCATCAGCTAAAGGCATTTCTCTCCAGTAACCCAGTTCTCTGTACACCTACTATGGATAAACCTTTCCTGCTCTACATAGATGCCA
>NC_090742.1:100689990-100694990 GCF_036898095.1 Palaemon carinicauda | reverse complement strand
TGAAGACTGAAGTTCTATGATGATAGACCTTTAGGCATTCTACTGGACATAGAGATGCATCTTCTTTCAGAGGGCAGATTCTCCAGGGGCCCCACCTGTTGGTGGGTAACTCATTCTTGGCGAGAAACGTAGGATCCGGAAACAGGTTCAGTTCTCCCCCATCCAGGAACTGAACACGACCTGCCTCTCTCGAGAGGGCTACAATCTCACTAACCCTGGCCCCGGACGCGAGTGCAAATAGGAAAATAACTTTTTGTGTCAAATCCTTTAACGCACATTCTTCATTGCACAACAGAGAAGCGAAATGAAGAACTTTGTCTAAAGACCATGAAATGGGCTTTGGAGGTGCTGAAGGTCTGAGCAGGCTTTCGGAACTTTATTAAAGAACTCGTTACCTAGGTCGACCTGGAAGGCATATAGAATGGGCCTTGTCAAAGCAGACTTACACGTTGAAATCGTGTTAGCTGCCAATCCTTGACCATGGAGGTGGATGAAGAAAGATAAGCAGAAGTCTGTCGAGATCTCCTGCGGATTCTTCGCCTTGACAAAGGCCACCCATTTTCTCCAAGATGACTCATATTGCCTTCTAGTAGATTTGCACTTATATTCCTCTAGGAAGTCTATGCTGGCTTTCGAAATCCCGAAACGCTTTCTCACCGCTAGGGAGAGAAAATCATGAGCTGCAGGGTCCGGGTTTTCTGTAATGAAGCGCAGACAGTCGACTTCTGGACTCGCTGGGTCAGAACTGGATCTGGTAGCGGTACAAACTTCAGCTGTAGTTCCAATGCCAGGGGGAACCACACACTGTTCGGCCACTTGTGGGCTACTATTGCCGCTACCCCTTTGAAGGATCTCAGTTTGTTGAGGACCCTCAACAGAAGGTTGTGAGGAGGGAACAGATAAATCCTGGACCCTCTGTTCCAGTTGAGGGACATCACGTCCACTGCTTCCGCTAAGGGGTCCTCGTACGGGGACACGTACAGGGGCAACTTCTTGTTGTCTTTCGTCGCAAAGAGGTCTATCTGCAGTTCTGGGACTTGATTCAGAATGAAGGAGAATGATCCTGCGTCTAAGGACCATTCCAACTCTATCGGTGTGAACCTGGATAGAGCGTCCACTGTCACATTGCGGACTCCTTGAAGGTGAACTGCCGACAGGTACCACTTCTTCTTTTCCGCCAATCGGAAGATGGCCAACATCACCAGGTTGAGAGGTGGTGACCTCGATCCTTGTTGATTCAAGCATCTCACAACTACCTCGTTGTCCATCACCAACCTTATGTGGATCGAGTGACGCGGGGAAACTTTCTTTAAGGTAAGGAGCACTGCCATAGCTTCTAGAAAGTTTATGTGAAAGGTCTTGAATAGCTTGGACCAAGTCCCCTGGACTTTTTTCCGATGAGAGTGACCTCCCCATCCCTCCTTCGAGGCGTCTGAGTGAATCGTCACCGACGGGGGAGGTGGCTGAAGAAGAACCGACTTCTTTAGAAGTCTGGCTTGGGACCAAGGCCTGAGAAGAGTACGTAGCCGAAGCGGAACTGGTCTTCTCAGATCTCTTCGCACGATTGATGCAAAACTTCTCCAAACTCCGGTTGCATCCTTTAGCTGTGCTCTTAGCACTGGATCTGTCACCGAAGCAAACTAGAGAGAGCTCAGTACCCTCTCCTGTTCGCGTCTTGATATCCTTTCGGAATCTAGAAGTCTCTTGACAGAACCCGCTATCTCCTTCCTTTTCTTCGCCGGGATGGAGAAACGGTGTGACAAAAGGTCCCAGTGGATTCCCAGCCACTGGAACTTTTGAGATGGAGAAAGTCGAGACTTTTATCTGTTGATCTTGAAACCTAGGTACTGTAGGAACTAGATCACTTGACTGGAAGCTTGCAAGCATTCTGTCTCGGATGCTGCCCACACCAACCAGTCGTCCAGGTAGGCTACTACCTGAATTCCCTTTAGGCGTAATTGTTTGAGAGCTCCGCTCGCAAGCTTCGTAAAAATCCTTGGGGCTATGTTTAGCCCGAATGGCATGGCTCTGAAGGCGTATAGTCTTCATTGTAGCCTGAACCCTAGGTAGGGGGAGAGTCGACGGTTGATTGGAATGTGCCAATAGGCGTCTGACAAGTCTATAGAGACGGAATATGCCCTCTTGGGCAGTAAGGTCCTTATGTGTTGCAGTGTTAGCATCTTGAATTTGTAATACACTATGAACTTGTTGAGTGGCGACAAGTCCAGAATGACTCTTAGCTCTCCCGAGTCTTTCTTGGGAACACAAAACAGCCTCCCTTGGAATTTGATGGACTTCACCTTTCGGATCACATTTTTCTCCAACAGTTCTTGAACGTACTCCTCCAGAACGGGGGTGGAGTGTTGGAAAACCCGAAGGCCCGGGGGTGGAGTGCTGTACCAGCTCCAGCCTAGTCCATTCTTGAGTAGGCTGTGGGCCCAGGGATCGAAGGTCCACCGATCCCGAAATCTCAGAAGTCTCCCTCCTACTGGTATCATCCCGCTTGGACTGCCGTCCCGAGGTCTTGCCTCCCTGACCACGACCACCCCTGAATCCCCTTCCCCTTGAGGGGCGCCCAGACGAGCCTCTGGCTGCCCCTCTAGGCTTTGCTCGAAAGGAAGTAGACTGCCCTTCGAACGACGGGGTGAATGCCGTGGACTGTGTCGACACGGCCTGGGGTACCCACTGAAAAGTGGTCGGGGTTTGTGCCACGATCTGGGGCACGGGAGGCAATGGCAATTGCAGTTGCTGTTGCTGTCTAAAAGGCTTGGCTGGCCGAGACGGTAGCCTAGTCCTCATAGTCTTCCTCTTTGGTTGAGGACCTTCATCCGGGGAAGACTTTCTTTTGATAGCCAGGCCCCACTTCTGGAGAAGGTTTCTATTCTCCAAGGCGGCCTTATCAACTACTTCTTTGACCAAATCGGTAGGGAAAAGGTCTTTGCCCCAAATGTTAGAGGAGATTAGTTTCCTTGGCTCGTGCCTCACCGTAGCCGAGGTGAACACGAACTCCCTACAAGCTCTCCTTGCCTTGACGAAGCCATAAAGTTCCTTCGTCACTGTGGCCAGATGAGTCTTGGCCACCACCATGAACATTTCATGGACCTTGGGGTCACTTGCCATCGTCTCAAGAGTAGTCTGAAGAGACATTGAGGCAGCCAGTCTTTCTTTTGTCTCGAACTCTCTCTGCAAGAGAAAGTCAGACAGCTTAGGGAGGTCCTCGCCGAACTGACGTCCGGCGATATCAGCCTCCAATTTCCCAACTGAGAACGTAAGATGGACGTCCTTCCAGTCTTTGTGGTCCATAGGTAGGGCCAGCGACAAGGGTTTACACTCCTTCAGGGAGGGGCAAGGCTTGTCGGCCTCGACTGCTTTTAGTACAGCCGCAAACCCTTTCTGTAAAAAAGGGAAGGCTCTAGCAGGAGAGGACACAAAGGAAGGGAGCTTCTTGCTCAATGCAGCTACTTTTGAGTTAGAGAAGCCCCTCTCTTTCAACGAGGATGAAAGCAGAGCTTGAGCCTTAGTATGGTCCATCACTATGACCTCCTTCGGCTCTGTCTCCTCCTTTGAAGCTAGTTCCTTCCTCAGCCGGACATAACAGTCCGGATATGATGCCTTGCTGGGCCAGAATTCCACCTCCTCTAGGGGAACTGAGCCCAGCTTATCCGAGATGACGATCTTTCCAGTCGTCATTGGCATGTGCTCAGCATACCTCCATGGGTTAGCATCTGAGCACAAGGGAAGGTCTTTCACATTGAGCCTTTTCTGGGGCCCATGTGATTCTGCAAGGCACTGCATCCGCCGTTCCATAGCAGCCGCCTTCTCCTGATTCTCCTTCTGCATTTGTTGGATCATTCCAACAATCGAAGAGAGGGCCTGTCCCAGCTCTACTGGGAGACCGGCCGATGTTGAGGGAATAGGCTCCGGAATCTGAACCGGAGTAGCCGACACCTCGTCGACCTCTTCCTCTACGACGTCCGGGGCTCGAACTTCATCCTGGCCTTCTGCCAGGAGGTCTTCTTCCAAACACTTGTCCACGTCAGACATCCTGTCATCAAACTGGATGTCTTGCATCGCGACCGCGACTTCAGCATCCACCTGGATCTGACCTTGGGGGATCTCCTCTTGAGGCTGGGGAATCACTGCATCAGCTGATGCCTTAGGGAAAAGATACGCCCTCATCTTCTCACTTGGAAGATAAGGGCCAGAGGTGTTCTTTTGGAAGCCCCTTCCCCAGGTACGAAGCTTCTCCCTTGCTATATCCCTTGATTCCGCCGTCCTAGGGGAATCAAAGGCCTCAGTAATCAGGTTAGTGCACACAATACATACCTGAGGGTCCCAATACTGGAGATCATCCTTGGAGACAGCACATGCTGCGTGTCTCCTACAAAACTCATGTCCGCAGAGGTTCTTGCTGCGGACGTTGCAGAAAACATTTCCGCACTTCGGAGGGTCCCCCTGTAAAGAGAAGAAATTTCCATGAGTATCAAGTGAACTATGTATCACTGGATATGCATAGTATAGCATAGATATGCATAGTATAGCATAGATATGCATAGTATAGCATAACAATTCATAAAGGAAAGACACACACTTGTGTTTCCCTCACAACCCATTGTTGCAGCCTTCCAGATAATAAAATCAAATGGTTAATCTCTTCTAGAGTAACCAATTCAAGGTTTCCAAAGGAAACAGGTGGAGCTAACACCTAAGCAATGATTTTAAAATCCTGGATAATAGACAGGAAAGAACTCACTTTCCTATCTGTAGGGCAACAGCAAAGGACTGTGCAAGAAAACACAAAAGTGTTAGAACACACAGTGCTGTACCAAAACCCATACCATAGTTTTCTTCTTACTGTATATGTTATACTGAAGAATACTAGTACAGTATAGGAGGATACGTGCCGGCCGGCACTTGCCGGCCGGCACACACCATAACTAGCTTTAAAGTATACTACTTAACAGCTATAAGGCGGCAGAAATCTGGTTCAAGTGCATGTG
>NC_090742.1:100672490-100684990 GCF_036898095.1 Palaemon carinicauda | reverse complement strand
CTTTCTAAATATTCCACACACTATTTGAGCTGTAGCTTTACTCCCAGTCTTTAAAACAAAACCAATGTCAAGATAACTTTCAACTTATTATTTTTACTGTTGCCTTTTCCCAATAATTCTTAACTATCACTGAAAGATTCTGCCGATACATTACTAAGTGGCTCTGAATTAACTACCTTCTCTTTAGGTATAAGTTTTAACAGACAAATCTTCATCTAACATGCTTGGAAAATAGAGAAATGAGTGTTAAATGAGATAAATTTATTTTCTCAACCTTATAAAATCCTTATTTGATTACAAGAGCACGCTCTCCATTTACTCCAAAATTGTGCATTACTGCAGCTCTCCTCTTTTTCTACAGTAATAGGGGAAGTTCTTTGAATGCTGGGAAAACCAAAAATAGCAAGATATGTTGTGGGAGAGGGGGGGGGGGGGGGGGGTTAGTGGAGGACTTGGAGGTGGAGGAGGTACTAAGCGACCTGGAACCGACATCGTCAACATAGTCAATTAAAGAGAAGTTCGTGACGTAAGCAGACATCTGATATGTATCCAAATATACTTATTTAAAAAATTGATCAATTACTCAAAAGTGTCACTATTTGTGAATTATATTTTATTTGGTAATACTTGACAATAAATCTTATTATTTTTTTTTTTTTTGTAACTTTTTACGAGAATGACTATTTTTTACAGCATATGTTTTCATTGGCAGGAAATTGACAGGCATCCTTAGGCAGTGGTCAATAGATGGCGTTAGTGTAGCAAAACGTCGTCTGGGAAAGCTAGTCATTCGCAAAATAGTTTCTTTAAAAAAAGAAACACTTTAATGTGATTTATATTAAATATTTACCAAATATAAAATATACATTTCACAAATAGTGACACTTTTGAGTAATTAGTCCATTTTTAATTTACTATATATTTTGAATATATACTAAATGTAAGCTGACATCACGAACTTCTCCTTAGTTGACTATTTTGACGATGTCGGTTCCCAGTCGCGTAGTGCTGCCCTCCCCCCCCCCCCCCCCCTCCCGCAACATATCTTGCTACTTATTGCTTTCCCAGCATTTAGAGAACCCGGGGCGTGCAGAGAACTTATTCAGGACAGATGCTCAAGTGAAAAAATGGGCAAAAATATAGAAATGAATGAGGCTAAATATATACTGGCACAATATTCTCTCAAATTTATTTAAACTAGCCATTAATAATTCAAGAAAGAGATAAACATGACTGATATCATAGGTACCAGTAGGCTAATGTTTTTTATGAACATGAAATCTACAGTACTGACTACCAGTCGAACTAGGAAATTTAACAAAAGAAAAATTATATGAATTACTTTTACATAAATGAATGCAAGAAAATCCATCAGTATGATCAATACACTTGGCTAATAACCAGAACTTATCATTTTAGATTTATAAGAGAACCGTGTGTCATTTCTTTGAATATGCTGATAACTTCACAGTTGTTGATTGTAATATCCTTTTCAACTGCTAGCAACAAAAGATCAGATAACCTCTCCTCACTGGACAGGCTGCGTAGCTTTGTCTTCACCAGCTTGATTTTGGAGGAAGTCCTTTCCACTGTTGCAGTTGTGACGGGTAGAGTGGCATGAATTAAGAGTTCAAGTATAAGTGACAATATCTCCTGGACATTGTTTTCTTTTATCAGGCTGAGCATTGTAACTGCAGTGCTTTGTAGCAGGCAAGGAAATGAGGAATAGAAGATCTTTAATTCCAACCGTAGCTTGTCTACTTCTTCTAACTCATAAAACTGGCATAATTTTTGCAATGACTTGAATGGCTCTTCATTCACAGGTTCTTTCCAGTTATCTTGGCCTCTCATACAATGAAATGCATTTAGGATACCCCATGTTGTGTAGTTTCCACCTTTAAATCTTCTTTGTCGCTCTTGTGATTATGTATCTAAAAACACATAAAATATTCTCATATGGTAGTACTCATCCAAGTATTGATATTGCTGGTCCTCAGTAGCAGATGTAGCACTATACTTGTATCTTTCAGGCATTTTTCTTCTCCTGCCTTGTCCAGGAATCCCAGAGGCGAGGTCGATGGCCATGGATTCAGCTCTCTCTTTAGTATTTGTAAAAATCTTCTGAAACTTCTCATCATTTCTTAATTCTCTCAAACTTTGTAGCACTTCATCCACAATTCTGTAGGAGGCAGCCAAATCAAACTTTTTCTGTTGTAGGGCATTAGAGGCATAGGCCGTTTCTTGAAAAACTTGGGTGGTAATCTCAGGACAAACAAGAAATTCAAAGTTAATACTTTGCAGCAATATTAAGGTTTCCCCTTCTGGTGCATCAAGAGGATATTTTTGCACTATCTCTTCTAAAAATTGCTTCAGAGCTGAGATGACCTTCCTCATGGTTCTAAGAGCTGACTCTCTGTAAGCCCATCTTGTGTCTGATAGCTTCTTAGGTTCAAGTGAGCGGTCTTCTGGATACATTGCTTTCTGGATCTCCATGAGAGCAGCATGCCGTTTTGAAGAGTTAGCAATAGAAGCATACAGTTTCTCCACCAAACTAAAAAAAGTTAGAAACTGAATACTCGATTTTTTAATTTCGACTAATACTAGATTCAGGCTGTGTGCCTGGCAATGTACATAGAGTGCCTTTGGGTTTCGTCTTTGGAGTCTGAACTGTAATCCATTGTATATTCCACTTATATTTGCGGCCCCATCATATCCTTGTCCACGCATATCATCTATGATCGGGGTTATTTTTATTAAGCACAGAGATCACTTCTTTCTCCAGTGCTTCACCAGTTTTTGATTGCACATTGAATACTTATATGAAACGTTCTTTTGTTTTGAAGTCATGTACATATCTCACAACAAGAGACATGTTCTGTATGTGATACATCAGTTGTTTTATCTATGACGATGGAAAAGATCTTGCTCTTGTGAATTTCTTCTAATATCACTCTTCTAACTGAAATAAGCAAAGCCTTCATCAGGTCATTCTGAGTCCTATTTGAAAGCAATAACACTTGGGGTCTTTTCAGTATTTTTTTTTTTTCTAATCACATCAAGAGGCAGTTTAACTACACTGTCATACTTGCTAAACATTGTCTTGCCAAGTATACAGTGATGGAGATTAACCTACATAAAATTTCTCTGTTTCTCTGCTTCTCTTTGTCTCTACCAGCTTGTACTTCCTGATTAGTTGTTTGTAAAGCAATATCTAATGCTTGACTTTGGAACCCTTTCCATCGAACCATACCAATCATGTGAGATTCTGAACTAGCATGCTCCTTTATTTTCTCTATAGCTGTCCTCTAACGGGTTATGCCCTCTGATTTCTAAGCTACTCGGCCTCTTTATTTTTCTTCATTCAAAAACAGACGACAGCTGAAGCAGAACATGGCATCTTTGTGAGGTGATTACTCCAACCAAGACTTAATAATAATAATAATATTAATAATAATAATGATAATCATATAATAATAATAATAATAACAATTATTATTATTATTATTATTATTATTATTGACACTGATAGGTGGCCGGTCTATAATACATCCCTCTCAAAAGGGCACTTTTAATGCAGTAGCAAAAGGGGCAGGTGCTTGGGCACCCCTAGCAACCCCCCTCTGCACGTCCCTGTAAAGAACCTCCTAATTACTGTACAAAAAGAGGAGAGCTGCAGGACTGCATCATTTTGGAGTAAATGGAGAGCGTGCTCTTGTAAACAAATACCAAATCCTTATTACACTCTCCGTATTTTAATTCAAATATCTATTTTTTCAGCCTTGTTTAAAATAGTGCCAGGCGTTACCAGTATTGTGATGCGTATTTTATTCAATTATTATATGTGTTCCTTTCCAAACTTTACTGGTGTAGGTAAAGCCTAATGACTTCTATTCACCTTCAAATATTCGTGTTGTTACCCAGTTACCAAGTACCTAGCTAATGGAAGGCCTTTCTGTTTTTCACATATGAATTAAGTTAAATCTTAGTCAAACTCTCATCACATCTATTCTCATTTAGTAAATCATATTGTAGTACATAGCAATAATGATAATATTGATAATAATAACGATAGCGTATAATTTTTCTTGATGTTGTTTTGTCATTATTTATTAACTTATCTACTTAGATTTCTAATTATCCGTGGATTTTTCAAAACTTCTGGAGGACCTATTACTCCATAGTCACAGACGTCTTCTGGGTTCAGAGACCCCCAGTTGAGAACCTTTATCTCGTAGATATTCATTTTATTTATCACCTCCAGAATCATTAGGTCGACGCCAATGACTAAGATAAAAATGCACAGGAAAAGAAAAAATTAGCAGCAAAGCAAGACCTACATTGTTGATGGCTAAGACACTTAGAGCATTATATGGCTATGGTTTTGCTCATTTACATAAACAGTATCCATACAATGAGCTGGGAAGGTACATAAATTCAAAAAAATTTTCATGACTTGATTAACCTTTGATGGGAATGGCTATGTTAAGACTACTTTTGAAATAATGATGAATTTATGTTATACTTTCGAACATTCATACGCATTAAATGTCTCATTCAATGAAGCTTATGTTTTATAACGATCACGAAATGAAAATTCATAGAGGACCTAATGATGCTTTAATTTCAACGAAAATATACGCATGGACATTGAATATTTTTGTTAAGAGCTGAAATTAAATCTCATTATTCTCATTCGTGATTGATTTTAAGGCAAATGCATTTAGGTTATTTTACCATTAATCATTCTTTAGAGGGTTAATGAGGCTAAACAATTTAGATTCAGATCCATTAAGAGTTGATGGCGCCATCAAATGTGTTTCTATAAAACCTACCATTGCAATTGCTTTCGTGAAATAGATGTACCTCAAAGTAACAAATAGCATAAAACACTTGATAATGGCACCCTCTGGGAAGTCATTAACTCTTCCGAAATAAAATCATTATCACTCTCATTAAATTTTTGCCTGCCGAACTTACGATACATAATTTATGCAAATAAATGCAGTTTGTACTACGATTAACACTTATGGAAAGTTTCAATCTAGATAAGGAAATTCTTTATGCCAAATCAAGCTGAATCTCCCAATGTATGGAAAACCTCACTTACCATCATTTCCTTATTTCTAAATAAACCTCTTTAACAACATCAGTATATTGTATATTTCTTCAATATATTTAGGTATTATGCATCTTATTATCAATATATAAATGAATTCCTCATACAATTCATTCATCCTAAAACCAATCATGTGAATACTGGTCTTTTATCCGTTTTTTTGGTAAATATAACCGACCTGTATACTATATGAATAAACATGTTTTTTTTTTCCCCTCTACAGTTCATGTATAACAATTATTACACTTATATTATATTAGAGCAATATCATCTAATCATTCTTGTAAAAAGAAATGTATGACTTTTATATAGTGAAATACTAACTATGTTTTTAGTATATCTAAACGGTTTTTTTTTTATAATGATTTTCTTCCTTTAAAAACAATTGCTTTCATAGGTTACATATAATAGATGATAAGAGTTTTCCATTGTTATAACAATCTATGCTTGTAAAATACTTCCTAGAACTAAAATTTACAAACATCTTATACAAGCCTTAACAGATATATTGAGGTATTCTGTCAGGTTGTTAGCAATGTGTTTACTCTCAAGGGTATCACATATGCATTCTAGCAGTCTTCTTGTTATTCATTATATTAGTTGCAGTGTTATACTATGATTTTAATCTGAAACTATCTTAGAGGTAAAGAGTGATAACCCAAAAAGAAAGAAATACATATCTAAGCCTTTTTTTTTTTTTTTTTTTTTTGGACGAAGGACCTGTTGATTTCCAATTGTCCTGAACACATGAATGTTATAAAGATATGTTAAGGAGGTTAAGGTGTGATGACCTTTGGCCTTTCGAAAAAAAACACACGAAGGCTGTCTCCAGGCAGGGAGAAATGCTGCGTCAAATAGCGCCATGTGAGTTGCTGACATAGCAATAAGTCCTCACTTCACTCCGCATTCTCTACAGTTATAAATATAATAAAACATTAAATTGCATTATAGCGCACCGTGCCGGTTGCATTATAGCGCACCGTGCCGGTTGACGCCAGGTTTATTTTTCTAATGAATCATACTTTTTAAAAAACAATTTATATATAACATCACATTCTAATAACTTCTACAAACTTCTGTACTGATATAGCAGTGCATATTCAAAACAAAATGAACAAACTTTCAAATTAACATATAAGCCTCCTCTGCCGCCCAGGAAAAACCATAGATAAAAAACAAAATCTCAAATTTTGAAAAAAAATATGGAAACCTGTGTATCCACGGCAATAATGCAGAGTAACTCAAATTTGAGTGGTGGAACCTCACTCTTGTACTACTAATAAATAATAATGATAATAATATTAATAATAAATTCGACTTGCTCGGGCTAGCGTGCGCTAGAAAGTGACCACTTACTCAATACCTCTTCAAACATTGAATACGTTTCACCCAACACTAAATTCTCATTGGCCACTGCCTACATAACAACTGAACTTAAGTAATAAGACACTTAAGATCTGCTTACATGTCGTTAGGACAATTATTTTTCGCTATACTTCGTAACGCGAAAAAATTCTAGTCCTCACTTCACTCCGCATTCTCTACAGGTATAAACATAATAAAACATTAAATTGCATTATAGCGCACCGTGCCGGTTGACCCTAGATAATACCAAAGAAAGGGAGAGAAGGAAAAAAATGGAGAGAGAGAAATAAATGTTCCGATTGAATGATTTACACATTTAACCTCTTTTTGAAGCCTTTGACAAACATGTTTACTTGAAACAGACTACCAACACTCATGTCTATGAAGACACCTATCATTGACGTTATCGTTTGCGATGTTTGAACTTGTAGCCACAGTTTTAACAAAAAATTCTGTTTGGTTACATTACAGGAGCTTTTAAAAAACTTCTTAAAGAGAAATCGATCAAAGAACAAAATCATTCCAGCTTCCTCTGTATCAAGCAAAATACATCAAATATGGAAAAGCATTTGTGACAACTTCCGATATCAAAAACTTCACAGTATTGGTGATTTTTCATTTTTTTTTTCTGTTCAACTAAGAAATCTTCAAATTACAATTAACTTAATTCCCCAAATCTCATAAGAAAACCTTAATGATCTATCAAAATAATAAAGAAGTTTTTCAATATCGGAAAATATAATCCGCACGGATTCTGCGACACCATATTATCAAAAAGATCCTTTGTATGCACCGATCTACCAGCTTAATGTTTCACAGGTGCTTACAAGATTTAACAAGTGAATTTTCTGTTGGATCTATGTAACCCCTCATTTCATGCATGCACGTTATGGCATAAATAGCCTGATCACTGGAGATTACTAAAGCGCCGGAATCTAATAAAAGCGTCATAAATAAAGCAACATACAATGGCATTTAGCTTTGCTCGTGACCATTATTGTAAGCTTCTCTTTGTTGAAAGACAAGTTGGTAGGCCTTGTCGGTGCTGTCATTCATCGATGATAGAATATGCTCATGACAACTGAGGTCCCCCAATTTCCTGTCCAAATTAGATGCCACCGTTAAAGACGACTGCTGGCATTTCATTGTATTCACGATCCTGGAAAGCAGATTCCAAAAATAAAACATTGTACATATATACTTATAATTTTAAAAACCTTTACCTTCTATATCAAAGTTAAATTTCAGCGAAAAATTTCCCTCTTTGCCGTGTGTAATAACCTTTTGTTACGTGAACACTCAAAGTTTAACAATAAAGCTTCCCTCGTTAATATCTACAGTCAAGATGGAGAGGAATTTCACTCTGGAATATTCTACTTAAGAATTTTTACCTCCATTTTATTAATAACTTTTGGTATAAAGCACCAAACCTCAAGTTAAAGCATCAATTCCCTCTGTACCGGGACACCAATATTAGAGATTAAAAACCTCAACATATTTTTAAAAGTAGCAAAACAGTCTAAAGAATGAATAACTCTCACAAGTCCATAACTCTGAAAAATGTAAGCAAGAATTGACCATTTATCCATGTTAGTTGACAACACTTCAAAATATCCACTCTTTTGTACTCTTTCTGGGCTTACATACATTGATGACCTGAACAGTGTATTCAGTACAAGTTTAAATTCTTTGGTTTTCTATGATTTCCAAATCTGGCTTTTTGCTACCTACTTTCATTAAAATCGAAAATCTTTTATCTGAAACAACGTTCAAACATTGCCAAAGTACTTTACATAATTCTGTCGACTGCCTCCTGCTCCTTCATGTTTAATTTTAAAGATTCATTTGCTGTCCAGTTTCCAACCACTCTTTTCATGATAAAAAAAATGCGCTGTATTCATCGCTAAAAACTTCAGAATTACTCCAAACCTACTACTGAGGTGTCACAACATATAAATTTCCCAACACCAGAGGCGTCACAATATAACTATTAAATCTGAGGAGTCACAATATAGCGGTAAATTTCCTATGTCTGAAGCGTCGCAATATAGCGGTAAATTTCCTTTGAGGCGTTGCAATATATTGATAAGATTGCCTACATCCGAGGCTTCGCAATGTGATAAATTGCCTACATCTGATGCGTCACAATATAGTAATTAACTGCCTACATCTTAGGCGTCACAATAGAGTGATAAACTGCCTACATCTGAGGCGTAACAATATAGTGCTAAACTGCCTACATCTGAGGCATCACAGTAGTGCTAAACTGCCTACATCTGAGGCGTCACAATAGTGCTAAACTGCCTACATCTGAGGCGTCACAATATAGTGCTAAGCTGCTACAGTACATCTGAGGCATCACAATATAGTGATAAACTGCCTACATCTTAGGCGTCACAATATAGTGATAAACTGCCTACACCTTAGGCGTCACAATATAGTGATAAACTGCCTACACCTTAGGCGTCACAATATAGTGATAAACTGCCTACATTATAGGCGTCACAATATAGTGATAAACTGCCTACATCTTAGGCGTCACAATGAAGTAATAGGTTAAATAAGTCTGATGCAAGTATATAGTTAAAGTAACGACCAAAATAAAAAAAATGAATTTCTGCGTCAAAACGTGATCTCAACCAGAGCATCTGATATTTCTTCATTAAGTTCTCAACTAGCTTTGCTCAATATGTAAAAATACAGAAATACTTTATCGTTTACATTTTAGCAATACTTCTCACGACAAATTTCGTGGAAATTATGTAACAGACAATTCTGTCCAAAAGATATTCGTTAAAATAACGTCTTTGTTAATTCAGAAGGTTTGGCATCTAAACAAGATCTTTAACGACATAGTTTATCCTAATACTGTAGTTACAAAATTTGCCTTCAGTATTCGTCCTCTGTAAACCTTTCCAAATACAATTTAGAGTCTGAAAACCAATTATACTTTCTTGTAAATAAATCCAAATCTTGAAGCTTTTAAAAGTAAATAACTAGCATCCAATGCCCCTTCAAAACAACCATCCGCAGCTATGCCATCATCTAAAAATACTTCAATCTTCACTTCCTTAGATCTCCAATATCTAACAGACTTAAGAACTTTAGTAAAGATGTACCGCCGCTTTCAAAAATATCTAAAGATAATCCATTATAAAAATTTTTTACATTTTTCCCCAATGAGAAAGATATTGGCAACGTTTTAATATATTTCTATGGGATAAGCAGACTGTAGACTGATTAAATCCTCAAAAAGTTTGTAATAAAAAACCAGCCTTTGCTTACCATTTCCATTCTTGGTCACCGTCAAAGGAATTATTTCTTAGTTTTTCTGATACCAGTGTCACCCATTCTCTTTTAATAAACTCTGATTCGTCCCTTTCTGACCTATTGTTACCCAATCCAACAACCACAGTAACGGTTTTGAAATGGAATTTTATGATCGACCTTTTAGACGTCAATGACTATCCCAATCTAATTCTGTTCAATGTATTGTGAATAACAACAACCAACAGGCGATTAAAACCAATAAAATAAAATAAACCCAATGTTCCAATTTCCTTGTACCAACTGCTAAGTATACAAAATAAAAACAGCTATATTTTCACTTATCTTTTCGACGGCTTTCTTGGTACGTTTCCGGCTTCAATGTCAACTCTCGGCCTTTATTGAGCTCTAGACCTCTTCCATCAAAGTTGATATGAATCCACACTTTCCCTCGATATTTAACTAGCTTGACACTTTCGACGATGCTGCTCTTTGCGTACTAACTCGTTTCTGCAGCAGTTTTAGATGTTCCTTGTCCTCCAAGTTGATAAACAATCGCATCTAATGCTAACATTTTCGTATCAGTTTCCTCAAAATAACGCGATGCTCATTCAAATGGTTTTCCATCATACTTTAACGAGGTGCGGATACTTGTTGAATATTCTGCTGGAAATCGGATAATAGATAGTCCATCACTTCTTGAAACGGTTTCAGCATTCTGATTGCTAGCGTGAAAACATTATTCACGTCTGAAGCTGTATTTGACCCTGCCTGGCGTCCTGACTAATAAATTCGACTTGCTCGGGCTAGCGTGCGCTGGAAAGTGACCACTTACTCAATACCTCTTCAAACATTGAATACGTTTCACCCAACACTAAATTCTCATTGGCCACTGCCTACATAACAACTGAACTTAAGTAATAAGACACTTAAGATCTGCTTACATGTCGTTAGGACAATTATTTTTCGCTATACTTCGTAACGCGAAAAAATTCTATTAATCACTCTTTACCTGCCTCACCCCCTTATACGATCAACGCTAGAGGGAGGATGAGTGGTTAGGTACTTTTAAACAAGTAATCACAAGTGCAACCGGCCTCCACCCTAGGCTCTATTACCATACAGCAAGAGGAGGACCCTCATAGCCCTACACATGCAGGATTCCCATTTAATTAATATTTGAATAATAATTTAATGTTTCTATCTGTAATCTTTTGCTTATGATTATTTATGAAGATGAATTATGAATAATTCTTATGCTACCCATTTGTTTAATTAACTGCTAAAGAAATACATCTGTCATAAAAGTTATTATAATTATTATTATTATTATTATTATTATTGCTAGCCAAGCTACAACCCTAGTTGGAAAAGCAAGATGCTATAAGCCCAAGGGCTCCAATAGCGAAAAATAGCTCAGTGAGGAAAGGAAATGCGGAAAAAAAATAAATGATGAGATTAAATTAACAATAAATCATTCTAAAAAACTAACAACGTCAAAAACAGATATGTCATATATAAACCATGAAAAGACTCATGTCAGCCTGGTCAACTTGAAAGCATTTGCTCCAATTTTGAACTTTTGAAGTTCTACTGATTCAGCTACCCGATTAGGAAGATCATTCCACAACTTGGTAACAGCTGGAATAAAACTTCTAGAATACTGTGTAGTATTGAGCCTAATGATGGAGAAGGCCTGGCAATTAGAATTAATCGCCTTTCGGTTCCCCGTCTTCTATACTGACTTATATGAATATTTTGTTGAACATTTAAAATCCTATACCCCACGAGGGTTACATATATATATATATATATATATATATATATATATATATATATATATATATATATATATATAAATATATATATATATATATATATATATATATATATATATATATATATATATATATATATATATATATATATATATATATGTATATATATATATATATATATATATATATATATATATATATATATATATATATATATATGCATATATACATATATACATAGGCCTATACATATATATATATATATATATATATATATATATATATATATATATATATATATATATATATATATATATATTCCTTTTTAATGAATTAGGTTGTTGTGGTCTTTATATTGCAATACTCAATTTTGCTTCGTATTTGAAGATATTTCTGGTGTAATTTTCAGAGTACCAGGACAAGTGATAGCATTTTGTCATACAATTACCTACATGTAGAAAATTTATATAGGGAATAAGTCGACATGAAAAGTCATATTTATCTAATAACATGGAAATTATATCTGATGAAATGATGAAATCCAAAAAAATCTCTATCTTTTTTCAGTATACGTTGAATAAATTTTCAAGAAGGGCACCACATATTTAGGACTCACGTTTCTGCTGGATTAGAAAACATAGAGATAAAAAAAAATAAAAACAATTAAAAAGAGACCGCTGCCACAGACATCATCCATTGCTTGTTGTTGACAGACGACTAATTAGCTTTGGAGATTTCTGAGGCTATCAGTTAATTTTTTTCTTTCTTTTTTATTTTCTAGTGGAAAGGATCATTATACAGTAGATATGTAATTGTTTGTGTTCTCTTATGTTAATGAAATGTAAGTTAATAAAAATTATAAAAAGGTTCTATCATATATATATATATATATATATATATATATATATATATATATATATATATATATATACACACACACACATATATATATATATATATATATATATATATAT
>NC_090742.1:100652490-100667490 GCF_036898095.1 Palaemon carinicauda | reverse complement strand
ATGAACAATACAAGATATGAAACTTTAAATACTTTGAACAAACCAGTAAAAACGACAGTGGAGGTCCTGTGGAGAGTGGGGATCCTCTGCTGTATGGGACCGGAAAAGCAGCCGTCAAAATAAAGTAAATAAAAGTAGCATACCTAGGGTATGCTAATGGTGATCTTTTTGTTAGCAAAACACCTCGGGTATTGCAATACTTGCTTACCAGAATACATGAAATATCGCAAGGGGTTGGGCTCAGGATAAATAGGAGAAAGTCAGATATGATGAGAGCAGAGTATGCAGTGGAAGAATAAAGATCATAGGAAGGAGAATGTATTAATGAGGTATAATCATTAAAATATTTAGTAAGTATGATATACAATACCGGCTGTTTATAATTAGAGTTTAGTGTGATTGAGAAAGGAAATCGAACAAAAAATTTAGGAATCAAATCGCTTGAAAGTACATATAAAAATCAGACTATGTATCAGTTTAGTGAGATCATTGTTACGATATGGACATGAGCCGTGGTATGACAATAAAAAAATCTCCAATAAATTTAGTAGACTTGTGAACAAAGCCCTCAGAAGGAGATTAGGAGTTAAATGGCAGGGAAGGATTTGGAATGAAACTATATTAGAGATCACCAGAGTGCCATTTGTGGATGATATCATGATAAGGGGTATATAGAGATGGTTTGTGAATGCGATTCGTACTCTCCAAGAGAGATTAGTTCACCAAACATTCAGCTGGGCTCCTCAAGCCACAAGAAAAGTTGGGAGACACAGTGTTTGTGAACCATAAAGCGGGAAGTAAAAGATAATGAATAGAGATGACTGGCAAAATCTAACCGAGGCCCTTTTCGTTAATAGGCATAGGATGTGAAGATGATGATGATGATACACACACACACACACACACACACACACACACACATATATATATATATATATATATATATATATATATATATATATATATATATATATATAAATATCTATACACACACATACATATATATATATATATATATATATATATATATATATATATATATATATATATATATATATATATATATTCGTACTCTCCAAGAGAGATTAGTTCACCAAACGTTCAGCTGGGTTCCTCAACAAACAAGAAGAGTTTGGAGACACAGGCCTAAAGGATTGTGGTCTGTGAAGCGGGAAGTAAAAGATAATACGTAGAGATGTCTGGCGAAATCTAACCGAGGCCCTTTGCGATAATAGGCATAGGATATGAAGATGATGAAGATGATATATATATATATATATATATATATATATATATATATATATATATGTATATATATATATATATATATATATATATATATATATATATATATATATATATATATATTTGTTGCATGTCCACGGATAATGAGACATCAGAACATGGGTTTTCTTTACTTTATAATAAAAGGTTCGTGAGTACACTGTACAGCTGCTTACACTCTCCTAGGTGAGCGCCTTGTCTACTTGGACGCACAAAGGCAACTTACTACCCTTCTCTATCAAAATACAATCTTGCTACTACAACATGCTTAATTATAGGTTTTGTGGAATCCTCCTGATTATAGAGTTCGTTTACCTTGACGTACAACACATATTTTCATACAAGAATTAGGACATTACTCCCTCCCCAAGCTCCTCACTCTGGGAGGAGGTGCGCACTCGCCCACACTAGTCTATGATATATGGAGGACACTCCGACCCGGAATAGACATGGCATGTGCTAAACAGAAATGCAACAAAAAATGTATATGTAAATATCGCTACAAAACTAACACATCTTCTACAAAAAAAAAAAAAATAAAAACGAAATATTGCATGTAAAAGTGTACACAATACAAAATAAATAATTCCACTCATTTCTTTTTATGTTCTCTGCAACTAGAATACAGAATACCCAAAGTGAAATAAAATCACTTCATCATCAGTATTATACAACCTCATCAATATCATCCCTCTGGTTGCGGCAATACAGGCTTTTTGATTTGGGACAGTGGTAGGAATGTATATTTCTTCATCCCCTGATTTTACTTGTCCGGGTATACGGCACAATTTCCCAACACAACTCACCACCACCGTTCCACCATTCATTTTAAATCACTTGTACACTTGGACATGCAACTATCGACCGGTGGCCAATAGCAGTTTTCCTGAGAAAATCATTCATCTTCCCACCCTTTTCTTATAACATTACGTACAAGCTATTCTCATCTACACATTCACTAATACTGCCAATCTTCAAGGCTGAACTTTAATCATGAAACCATTTATCATTTGGGAACCACCTCGGCCCCAGCAACCAGGAAACACCTGAATACATGAATAACACAGCATACACCTGACGGATCAAATCCTGATCTATCCACCCTCTGATTTTTTTTAGGTTCGTTCAACCGTATGTCATATGTATTGCCACACTCAGTAAAATTACCCCAATATTTAAGTATACATTAAGCATCAACATGGGAACAAATCATTATCATCCAGTTTATCTAAAACACGTCAAAAGAAGAAATGAGGTCTGTTCACAAAACAACAACTGCAAAGGAAAAAAAAATATTCTACTTATCAACTCGAGGAATATCATGTATGCAGGGGAAAGGAGGAACAATCTGATTGACACTTTTGAAAACTACTTCTCCAGGCACCACATATATGTGTGCCTGATGATGTTATGACACTGCACTATTACTAATGCTTTGTATTACAATTGTGTTAGATTTAACTATCTTTGCTCGTTACAGACCAAAATATGCTAGCTCTAGTTTGTGTTTCCTAGGTAGTAATCGTTTCAAATACACAAAATCGCCGACAAATACTTTTACTGGTGCAGTTCTGAACCGACCATCATACTTTGAGTTGTGTTTTTCATTGGCTCTTTTCATAAACCTATCAGTGGTGTTCACTACTCTCCTCAATAGATTAAATAAATATACACGGTATTGCTCAATTTAATAATTTGGCAATTGTTGCAAATTAATGAGGATCTTATATGGTAACACAGGATCCTGTCCATACACTAAAAGGAAAGGCGTGTCCTTGAGCAAAGCATTATATGCAATGTTCAAAGCCTGCTCATCTGTAGGAAGCATGGTGCACGAATGAAAGGGGCCATCAGTTACTTAGTAACGTGAAATTCAGACTACTTCCCTATTATGCGACTCCACTAAGCCATTAGCTGAAGGCCTATATGCGGTCACTGAAAAATTTTCAGTTTTCATCAAGTCCGTGACCAATTTCACCACCTTATTTATAAACTCTAGACCATTATCACTTATCAAAATTTCGGACAACCAAACTTGGTAATGAAAGAGCACAACGCCTGGGCTAACAAATTTGCCAATTTATACAACATTGCATATGTATGATTGTACCGAGTAAATGCATCCATAAATACACATATATACTTATGTTCTGTTAAACCAGTAAGAAATGTCCCTACCATATCCCTATGCGCTCTATGAAATTTAATAGGAATCACAGTCCACTTTCTGGCTTTGGTACAGTGTTTTGATGTTTTTTGAAATAGTTACAACCATGACAACATTTTAAATGATTTTCTATAGATTTTTCTAATTCCTAACTAAAAGAAGGATTCACATGCTCTCCATAATGTTTTGTCAATCCCTAAATGCACTGTACAATGAGGATGGCTCGATTAATTAAAGAAGGAGGAAGAACTACCCGTGCACAAAATTCAACTCTCATCTTGTAAGCACAATTTGAGATATAATTTTCTATAGAGAATTTCTAACGAGGCATATTCAGAAAGGACGGATAACTTTCCGATTCCCCTTTAATCATTGCTCGCACTCTTTCCATCTATTCTTCTTTTTTTCTTGTCCCTCTCGTACTTCTTTTTTCTCCCAACCTTCCAAGTCAATCAAACCTGCACCATTAGAACATTCATTCTGGACACCCCTTGTCATGTCCAAGGCCACACGCATATATTCACCTTCACCGCTCCAATCTTTCTCTCTCTCTCTCTCTCTCTCTCTCTCTCTCTCTCTCCTCTCTCTCTCTCTCTCTCTCTCTCTCTCTCTCTCTCTCTCTCCATTCCCATATTCTGATTGGTCCTCGGGAGAATTCACAACCCGTTCTCTATTTTCTCTATTTGGATGGGGGTCCTCAATACTTTGGTTACATTCTTCGTTCCTCTTTTGTGCCCTAGTTGTTACTCCTAATACTGCATATATAGAGAGGGCATCAGCAACCTTATTAGCTTTACCTTCTATGTGGTGAAAACCCTTTATATTAAACTATAGCAATCTTTCAATCCATCTCGCTTGTCAACAGGTCAAATTTCTTTTGTAAAGGAGGTTACGTAAGGGGCGATGATTCCTTTGCAGCTCAATCGACTGACCTAATAAGAAGAACTGATGCCTCTCCAGAACCCTAAGAATAGCCAAAGCCTCTCGATCGAATGTACTATAATTCTTTTCTGCCCCTTTTAATGCCCTGGAAGCAAATCAAAAGGGTCACTCTCTACCTTTATCATTTTGTTGTGAAACTACTCCACCAATAGCTACGCTACTCGCATCTGTTGTCACTAAAAACGGGCGATCAAATCAAGGATATGCAAGTAAGTCGTTGCTAGTTAAGGTAGCTTTTAAATGGTTAAAGGCCCTTTCCTCTTCCACTCCTAAATTTACTATTTTTTTATCTTTAAAGTGTCTAAGGCTCTCGCTATCTCACCTAAACCTCTTATGAATTTACGATAATACCCAGCGAGCCCAAGGAACCCAGTTACTTCCTTAGGGGTACGTGGCCTGTGGAAATTTCTAATAGCTGCTAATTTACTGGGGCAGGGTTGGATACCTTCTGGGGTTATTATGTAACCTAAAAATTTGACCTGTTTACAGAAATATTTGCAATTTGGTATATTTATTTTCATACCATTACATTGCAATGCTTCTAAAACTTTACGAATATTATTAAAATGTTCTTCGGACGTGTTCCCTGCAATTAAGATATTTTCTAAATAAACAGAAACATTATGGTTAATTAAGGGAGACAAAAACCACCATCATTACTCTAGAGAAATGGATTGGAACATTTTTAACACTGGAAGGAAAAAAATTAATCTGAAATTATAGATCGGTAGCTATAATTGCCGTTTTACATTTACTATTCTTCCTGTTAGGGTATTTAATAGCATCCAGATTTTAAATCAACGGCTGTAAAATATATACTATCTTGTACCTTCACAAGTAATTCTTCGATCAAGGGCTACAATTGGAGAAGCCCAGGGGGATTCGCTCTCCTCTATCTCTCCCTGGAAATAAATGGGTACCTTATAAGGACTTGACCTGCCCAGTTTCAATGCTAAGGAGAAATTGATCAATCCTCCCAGGTGGCTCATCTCCAATTGCAATTAAATCGGAATAATTACTGACAATGTCACTAACTACGGGTTGATATTCTGACGGACATAGTTTTTGCGTTTGCATAATAAAATTCTGAGTGTTTTTGTCTGTGCTGGCTGGAGTTGTGGCTCCACAACATTCCATTATTAGCAATTTCACATAACTGATTCACACACAGAATCACTTCATAACACAACTCTTTTATTTGATAAATTAACTATCGTTATATCAACTCTGTTCTCTTTTATTTCCAATAATCTCTCTAAGATTATATGCGCCCAATTGTCATGAGGTTTAACTACGACCTTGGTTCCTTCTGGAAGAGGCCGACACGGGGTCACTGATATGCTCATTATTGTCTGGGGAGGAAGCACTTCTCCTCTCTCAGGCACAGCTTTTACCTTAATTAAATGTCTCTCCGTGCCCGCACAAGCACTTACTCTCTCAGGACTTTCTATCGGAGAAATGCGCCCTTCTGATTTTACTGTTATTGTGTCTTTTCCTCAAAAAATTCATATTTGATTTTTAGTTATGAAATCAGTTCCCAAAATAGCCTCGACTCCTGGAATTCCTTAGGTGGGCAAGACAAAAAAATCATGAGTAAACTTCAGAGATCCTACCTTAAAGTTGACGATTGTTGTGTGGTTTATGCATGATTTATTTCCTCCTGGCGTGTCGAGGAAAATGGATGCTGCTGACTGTAGTGGGTTTGAGAATCTTTTTCCAATTAGTGAAACGCTAGCTCCTCTTTTGATCAGCTGTCGAATGGATTTATCTGGCAGGTTAATCCTAACTACTAACACTCCTAGCCGGCCAATACGATATATGGTGCACGCACCAATGACCTCAGCTGCAATACCACAGCTCCCTAGTGCTGCAGGGGTGAGGTCAGGGGTACCGATGGAGGTCCAAGTGCCTGCTCTACAAAGTCCATCGTCACCGCTACCTCGGCTGCTGCTTCTGATGTCAAGGGGGGGGGGGGTTGGCATCGATCTCCCTCCTCCCACCCTTCCTCCGTTGCCTTTTTCTCGGATGTTGGGCGGGGGGAGGTGTGCGTGTGGCACAGCACGCCCGCTCTCGGTATTGTTTGCCAGGCACTATCGAGATAGATGACCGTAGGCCTGGCAAGTGTCAAAGGGGGGTGGGGGATCCTTGGGTCGGCACTCCACCAGTCGTTGCCCCTTTCCCCCACACTGCCAGCATCTGAAGACTCTTCTCACTTGCTGAATGCATTCTCCCCTTTCCCGCTTTGAGTGTTGGTGAGTGCCTCTTATGGCTGCCAACTTCTCGGGATCTGGCCAGTTATTCTAAGTAATTTTTTTTTTTTGGCAACCTGTCTAAAAGGTTATGTATCGTGATCACTATGTCTGGTAACAAGTGATTGTCATCGAACAAATAACCACATAAATACGGGTTTACTAATCTGTGAATATTTTTAAGGTCAATTGCTTTTATATCACCTTCTGCGAGATTGATACTCCGGGTAGCATACGAATCACAAACCAGAAAAATGCGAGCCATAAAACTAAGAACACAATCACCTTCCTGAATTTTTGGTTTATAATTGTCTTTTATGTCCCACTTTCTCGCATCTTGTAAGGCATACTTATCAATTAAACGTCATTTTATTTCAGTATAACTTCTTAAACTATCTTGTGGCCAACACATTATATCCGGGAGAATCTTTCTGCAATCTAATTACTTGGATAGCTTTTCTCTTTCCGACAACCCATATGTGGCTAGTTCAAAGTTTCTCAAAAGCACTTCAATTGATTGAAACCCTTCGTTAGTCCGTTGATTATCTAAAGGCCAAACAGTTGCCTAGAATTCTGGTAACTTTAGAACTGCGATTTGCGTATATTTACTGTGCTTTGCATGTGTACTTTCCCTTTTGTGCGTTTTGTCTTTGTTCATGTACGTTGAATATACTGTAGTTGCATGCCTCTCCTCTTCTGGTTCAACCAAGAATCTGTTTATTAACTCTTCAAAATTATCTAAGTTATTTTCCAATTATTGTGTTCTAATTTCCTGTCTATATTCTTCGTCGGCAACGCTGTATCCAACTGCTCCTTCATTCTCATCTTCTGCAGCAGCGACATCTGCTATGTTAGTCCTTGTGTATCTTCACATGTTTAACTTTTATTTTACCGGATCAAAGAACAACTTAGCTCGCAGCATACACAAACAGATGTATTTTTATACATGACACCAATATGTCCCATGTTCATGGATAATGCGACATCAGAACATAAGTTTTTTTCACTTTATTACAAAAGGTTTGTGAGTACACTGTACAATTGACACACTCTCAGGTGAGCGCCTTGTCTGCCTGAATGCACTAAGGCAACTTACTACTATTCGCTATCAAAATGCAATTTTGGTACAACAATATGCTGAATTATAGGTTTTGTGGAATTCTCATGTTTATGGAGTTTATATACCTTGATGTACAACACATTTCTAAATACACGAACTAGGATATATATATATATATATATATATATATATATATATATATATATATATATATATATATATATATATATATATATATATATATGTCTATCTACCTATCTATTTATCTATATATATATATATATATATATATATATATATATATATATATATATATATATATATATATATATATATATATATATATATATATATATATATAAATAAATTTCTAGCTCATACTTGGGATCGAACGCTGGCCCTTTCTAATGAAAGGCCAAGTCGAAACCAACCATGCCACGAGAGGCCATAAAAGAAGTCGGAACCTAACTGCTACCCAGCAGATCAGGATTTACCTGGTGAGACATCAGTCTCTTACCAGCAAGTTTTACCTAACTTTCCGGCCCACCACGTGACACAATTGGTAGTAATTCATTCAAATTACCCCTAATAAGTCAATATGGATAAATATCAACACAACATCGTGTTCAAGTAGAAATAAATTTCTACCTCATACTTGGGATCGAACACTGGCCCCTTCTAAGGGAAGGACAGGTCGAAACCAACCATGCCACGAGAGGCCATAAAAGAAGTCAGAACCTAATTGCTACCCAGCAGTTCAGGATTTACCTGGCGAGACATCAGTCTCCTACTAGCGAGTTTTGCCCGACTTCCCGGCCCACCACGTGACACAATTGGTAGTAATTCATTCAAATTACCCCTAATAAGTCAATATGGATAAATATCAACACAATATCGTGTTCAAATAGAAATAAATGTCTACCTCATACTTGAGATCGAACGCTGGCACCTTCTAATGAAAAGCCAGGTCGATTCCAAGTATGAGGTAGAAATTTATTTCTATTTGAACACGATGTTGTGATGATATTTATACCATATTGACTCATTAGGGGTAATTTGAATGAATTACTACCAATTGTGTCACGTGGCGGGCAGGGAAGTCGGGGAAAACTCACTGGAAAGAGACTGATGTCTCGCCAGGTAAATCCTGAACTGCTGGGTAGCAGTTAGGTTCCGACTTCTTTTATGGCCTCTCGTGGCATAGTTGGTTTCGACCTGGCCTTTCAATAGAGGGGACCAGCGTTTGATCCCAAGTATGAGGTAGAAATTTATTTCTATTTGAACACGATGTTGTGCTGATATTTATCCATATTGAATCATTAGGGGTAATTTGAATGAATTACTACCAATTGTGTCACGTGGTGGGCCGGGAAGTCGGGGAAGACTCGCTGGTAAGAGACTGATGTCTCGCCAGGTGAATCCTGAACTACTGAGTAGCTGTTAGGTTCCGACTTCTTTTATGACCTCTCGTGGCATGGTTGGTTTCGACTTGGCCTTTCATTAGAAGGGGCCAGCGTTTGATCCCAAGTATGAGTTAGAAATTTATTTCTATTTGAACACGATGTTTTGTTCATATTTATCCATATATATATATATATATATACATATATATATATATATATATATATATATATATATATATATATATATATATATATATATATATATATATATATATATATATATACATATATAAATATAAATATATATATATATATAGATATATATATATATATATATATACTGTATATATATATATATATATATATATATATATATATATATATATATATATATATATATATATATATATATATATATATATATATATATATATATATATATATATATATCAGAAACGCGAAAGAAAGCAGATACTTCAGCATTTGGACAGTTTATTGCCTAAGCTTTCGTGAACAACATTTCCCATCATCGGAGCTAAAAAAGGAATGAAAAACACATATCAATAGACATTACGTTAGTCAATGAAATTCTGTTAAAAAGGCAAGAATTATAACAAATACATCGAAATACTTAAAAAATGAAGTGGATGAAATATACTAAAAAAAATAAATTAAACCATATAAATAAAATTATAAATTAAAACATTAAAACATTAAATGAATGCTATAGGAAAAGAGCAATATCAAAATCAAAACAAATACACAGTTTTGTATGCTGAAGTGGAAGAGGAAGCCATGACTAAAATAACCTTTTATTCAGTTTATCACGAATAAAATCAATTGGGTTTTCACATATTTAGTGATCCGTAGTCTTCAGATTTAGGATGATCCTGTAGTATTAATGATTTACATGAATAAAAACTAATTAACTCATTAAGAAGTTAGCATAGTGATGACAAACGCAAAGGTTTGTGCAGTCATTAGTCCCACCCAGATCTACAGGTCGAAAAGCTGTAGGCATATTTAATTGGTTGGACTAATGGGGGGAAACTGAGATGGTAATGAAAACGAATACCGTCATGAATAAACATCTAAGAGAGAGAGAGAGAGAGAGAGAGAGAGAGAGAGAGAGAGTGAGAGAGAGAGAGAGAGAGGTAAACTCTTCTCCTGGTTTGTGGTTTTGCAATAGACCATCCATCATAATATGTTTTTAGAATAATAGCATAAACTTGCAAAGAACGCAAATATTTTAGTGATCATTAAAATACAGCAAGGGTCCCTAACATTTATGTCCCTCTAACTCCTTGGGCATTTTCATAGAATTAGGTGTACCCCTAAAATTGAGAACGAAAAAGAGAAACAATGGAACTGATATTGTAATATAACTTTATTATTTCATTGCAATGCAGATTACATCATGTATTACGTAGTAGGCTATTTCGCTATTCTCGTAGTTTCACTTTACCTCATTAAGAGTAAAAATTTACAATCAGGGGCACATCTACTCTTGGTTGGGAGCCCCAGGTATACAATATGTTTCCTAAATGGCCGTCATATATTTTGAAATATTATTTACGGACGAAATATACATTTCCTCTCAGCTGCCGTTATCCCTTAAAGTATACTCATTTCACTAAAAAAAAAAAAAAAAAAAAAAAAAAATATGTTGCTGTTAATTTGAAAAAAAAAAAAAAAAAAAAAGTTAAATTGTTATTTTCAGCTAATCCCAGCACCTAAATAAGCAGCTTTCCGGATATAAGATTATTTAGGTGAAAAGGGTTGAAAAAATAATAGAAAATTTAAATATTTTTAGAGGGAAAGATGCTCTTCAAAGGAGAAGAACCCAGGGGTTAAATAAAAAATATAAACCAAGTAGGGACTACATTTCAACCGATTAAACTATAATTGCTATATATATATATATATATATATATATATATATATATATATATATATATATATATATATATATATATATATATATATATATATATATATATATATATATATATATATATATACCGTATTTCCCGTGTCATAAGACGCACTTTTTTTCACGAAAAATTACCCCCAAAATCACCCTGCGTCTTAACACTAAGAAAAAGTTGTAGAGTGGAGTTTGACACACCTCAAACACCAAACTATTGACTTAAAAGCACTCAAACTCATGAGAGATAGAATATAAACCTACAATTATCATTCATATATTATAAATTCATTCATTTTTATATTGCACTTCATTTAATAAAGTACAGTAGCAAATTATTATTATTATTATTTTTTTTTTTTTTTGGTAATCAGCTGATGACTCGCTAACTTGTGGAGGGGGGGGGGCCCTCCACAAGTAAACATGCCAACTAGTGGTCTTCTAGCAGACGACATGACACTATGACATAGTTGTTTATTGAGTATATATCTATTTTCTCATATTTTGTTGATATATTGTAATAAAGCAATATATTGATAATGACTTTGTTGCCCGAGTTCCGAAATAATACAAACAGACAGTTTCTGAATACGTCCTTGGAAAAAAAAAATTCTGTTAGTCGAGTGCAGTATTACTAAGTTAGCAGAAAACTAACTAGACCCAGAATCACATAAACAGTAGCGAAAGTATTCCACCTAAAAGAATTTATAGATTTCTATAATCAATTACTACATTTTGTGTGAATATTTATTGGGTATATGAGGAATTTTGGGAATATCACTAGAATTTTACATCTTTACCAAAATTTTATGAAGAACCTTTGGCAACGCTGCTTTCATGTAAACAACACTTGAAACTTCAAGCACATGAGTAAACGTGTAGTTGTGGTGGAAACTACGACTGATTTAGTTGTTTCTTATAAGAATATGTGATAGAATTGGGATAATCGGCTTATAGCTAATAAATATTAACTTGAACATTTCATAATACACCCACAATAGGAAAAGTTACTGTGCCAGACAATAATCACGCAAGAGTCGCTGACCATGGATTTCTGCTAAAAAGTTTTTAAAATCTTCATTTTTTTTCTAAAACTGCTTTCCTAATTAAAGGGTGCGTCTTACCACTTGTAGCGTCTTATCACACGGGAAATACGTTATATATATATATATATATATATATATATATATATATATATATATATATATATATATATATATATATATATATATATATATATCTACATATATATGCATATCATTATTATTATCATTATTATTATTATTACTAGCCAAGATACAACCTTAATTGGAAAAAGCAAGATGCTAAAAGCCCAAGGGCTTCAATAGGGAAAAATAGCCCAGTGAGGAAAGGAAATAAGAAAATATATATGTATGTATATATATATATATATATATATATATATATATATATATATATAGGCATATATATATATATATATATATATATATATATATATATATATATATATATATATATATATATATATACATATATATATATATATATATATATACGCCTATATATATATTTATATATATATATATATATTTATATATGCATATATATATATATATATATATATATATATATATATATATATATATATATATATATATATATATATATATATATATATATATATATTAATATTCATGGCAGTCACTACGCCACTTTTTTTTTAACAAAATACCCTGCCAGCCAGGACCATTTGACATGCCACCAGCATTGGGACCCTACCCAGAGCCTCACCCCCTCCCCCTTCCAACCATCCTAGACCAGTCTACATCCCTGAGGTATCATTCCAGACATCTTCAAAGCACGTGCCTGCTCAACACTGCCCCAAATGAGATCCGGGAGAAGTCACGAGGCCTAATGATGGGGGTGTCGGGACACTTGACAAGGCCTGATTAATAGGATGCAGTCAGGCCAGTTACCCCCTAACACCGCCCCCCCAAATTGGGGGCCAAGTGGGGTTAAGTCAACCCATGAACAATCGGGTTTCCTTCTTCGCTGATCGACCGCCGTGACAGTACCATCACCTCTCTTTGCTCTCAAGAGGCAGGACCTGTGACATGTTTTCCACAAGGGAGGAACCAGAGTCCTTTTTACAAAGGGAATGTGTCTGATTTTGAGATCGTCATCGTCCTTACCCAGTCTTCCTTCTCCTTCCCTTATCACATTCCATTTTTTCCTTTTATCCTTTAAAGAAAGATGCTACCCACTGAACCTTTTTATCCTATTCCTTATGTTCCAACTACGTGTGCCGTTACTCCTAACCTTAATGAATTCACCCTGAAACAGTGTTGTTTCCCACATGTAGTGTTTAAATTCCTAAGTTTGCACTTTTATTTAATTTGCTTAAAGGTTTTAACAACACAACTTCATCGTGTTCACAGTCTCTAGAAGTAAGTGAGCGGTTAGTAATTTACCTCATATCCCTTTCCAAGGGAATGAGATTGCAGGGCTGAACCCTTCCACGGCCTACTCCACCTGAACCCAACTCCCAGTGAAGTACCTCGTGCTTTACTTAAAATATACTGTAGTTATCTGTTGTGCTCCCCTTTTTTTATTAACTATTATCTAAATATTATTTTAAATATATCTATTTTTTCGGTATTCCTTGTCTTATTGCCGACTGGCAACCTTACCATTATTCGTTTCTTAAGCAAGGCCGGACTCACAAACACGGGTGCCTAATAATATAAATATACATATATATGTATGTAAATATATATATATATATATATATATATATATATATATATATATATATATATGTATATATATATATATATATATATATATATATATATATATATATATATATATATATATATATATATATATATATATACACACACATATATATAGGCCTATATATATATATACATATATATATATATATATATATATATATATATATATATATATATATATATATATATATATATATGTATATTTATATGTATATATATATATATATATATATATATATATATATATATTTATATATATATATATATATATATATATATATATATACATATAAATATAAATATGTATATATATACATATACATACAAATATATATATATATATATATATATATATATATATATATACAAATATATATATATATATATATATATATATATATATATATACAAATATATATATATATATATATATATATATATATATATATATACAAATATATATATATATATATATATATATATATATATATATATATATATATATATTTATATATATATACATATACATATAAATATATATATATATACATATAAATATATATATATATATATATATATATATATATATATATATATATATATATATATCTATATATATATATATATATATATATATATATATATATATATATATAGAATAACACTTTCTTAGTTAAGAAAGGTCATGAGAATAACGAAGATACATAAAATTATACAAATTTGCCGATGAAACTGTCCTTATTAGTTGAACACCACAAGATTTGAATTGCTTGCTTACCAGAGTGCTTGAAAAATCATTAGATAATATATACAACATTTACAGAATAAAGGCAGAGATGATGAGAACGAAATATGCAATAGAGGATGAAATATCATAAGAAGGAGAAAGTATTACTGAAATAAAATCATTTAAATATTTTTGAACTCTGATCTCCAATACAGTTGCTTTAGAATTGGAATTTAATGAAAGATTGAGAAAGCAAATAACTCAATGGCAAGGAAAAGTAAAATTTGGAAATCAAATCGCCTGAAATTACATAGAATAAAATCAGGCTATATATTAGTTTAGTGAGGTTAAAGTTAGTATGAAGATATGATTCGTGGTATGAAAATGAAACAATCTCCAACAGACTTGTAGATTTGAGAACAAAGACCTCAAAAGAATATTGTGACTGAAAGGGCCTGGCA
>NC_090742.1:100624990-100642490 GCF_036898095.1 Palaemon carinicauda | reverse complement strand
GAGAGAGAAAAAAAATTCCATCAGTTATCATTATTATTATTATTATTATTATCATTATTTTTATCATTTGGTAAGTTATAACGCTAGTTGGAAAAGCAGGATGCTATAAGCCCAGGGGCTCCAACAAGGAAAATAGCCCAGTGAGGAAAGGAACCAAAGAAAAATGAAATAATCTAAAAGTAACAACATTAAAGTAAATATTACGTATCTAAATTATAAGAACTTTAACAAAACCAGAGAAGTGTCCAGGAAGCTCTATATATACCCCCACACCGACGCGAGCGCCGCTGTCGTGCAGTAGTCGTGAACTGCGCATGAACTGTTCGTGAACTGTTCGTAAACTGCTCGTTCCATGTGCAAGCTGTTCATGAAGTGCGTAAACTAGTCGTGAACTGCTCGAGATATCAATGCGTGAAGTGCACTGACCATGTCAGTGGGATGGCACGGCCACGCTGTGACGTGTGCATATTTGTGAACATGTCCTCAACTACTCGTGATCTCGACGTGAGCTGTTCGTGAACGGTGGCACGCATCCTCCCGCATTGTCCTAACGAGGTCAAGACGAGTTCACGAACAGTTTGAGCATAGTTCACGACCTGGTCGCGAAATTTTGTCGTGACCAAAATTTTGGACATTTCAAAATTCTCGTCACGACATGCCACAACGGGTTTATGTACACTTCAAGCCAGTTTACGACTAGTTTGCGCATTGGCACGATTCAAGTCGCGCCAATGCGTGCCACAAATTTGTGCAAGTGTTAGGGTGGCATAAGTCGCATTAATCTCATTTGGGATATAAATATTTGGTAGTAGTACGAGAAAGAAATCTATATGTTTGTATATGAGTGGATAATTCTTACAATTGGTAATGAAGGCAAGGATATGAAATTCTTACCTGGACAGGGAGTGAAAAATTAAGGTTGGTGTTGTTATTAATTAACTATTGAAAAAGTTAGAATAGTCACGACGAAGCAAACGTCTGTACAGTCATTAGTAGAAAGGCTGTAGGAATATTGAGTTGGTTTGACTAATGAGAGGGATCTGAGATGGTGATGGAAACAAATAGCATTCTAATAATAGTCTGAATTTTTTTTCATTCTTTATTGAAAGAGAGCAGAAAATCGTCATGAATGAGAGAGAGAGAGAGAGAGAGAGAGAGAGAGAGAGAGAGAGAGAGAGAGAGAGAGAGAGAGAGAGAGAGAGAGAGAGTTTTCTCCTGGTTTGTAGTGTTGTAATAGACTGCCCATCATAAAATTCTTATAAAAAAACTACTGAACTTGAAAAGAGCGTAAATATTTTATGAATCACTTGAGTACAACAAGTGTTCCTAACGCCCACGTTCCTCTGTACTCTTCAGACATTTTCATAGAATTATGTGTACCCCTATAAATGGGGAAGAAAAAGAGAAACTATAAAATCTTTATTATAATATAACTTTGTTATTCAATCTCTATGCAGATTACCTCATGCATTACGTAGTGCTGGCTATTCTATTAGATCCAATTTATCCCTTCAAGGGTAGAAATATACAACTGGAAGCACATGTACCCCTACCCTTGGTTGGGAATTCCTGGAGTACAATATTGTTTACAGGAGAAACATGCATATATATATATATATATATATATATATATATATATATATATATATATATATTCAAATAAGCCATATATTTTTGATACATTAATGTCTGCATTTTCTCAACGACCTCGCGATCAGAGCCCCAGGCGAAATCACAAAAAGGCAAGAGCTTGTGACTGGTTGGGAGTCGAACCCTGGTCCAGCCAACTTGTAGCAACAGTGATTACCGCTGTGGTAGTCACTCTCTCTCCCGGCCGGTCACAAGCTCTTGTCTTTGTGTGATTTTGCCTGGGGCTCTGATCTCGAGGTCGTTAAGAGAATCTAGACATTAATGTATAAAACATATATGGCTTATTTGAATATGAAAAACACGTCTAAAGTGCAAAAATTTATTATGCATATATATATATATATATATATATATATATATATATATATATATATATATATATATATATATATATATATATATATATATATATATATATATATGACCATGAATGGGAGGTAAATCAGTTGTTGTTTGCGGATGATGCTGTACTGGTTGCAGACACAGAAGAGAACCTTGGCCGATTAGTGACAGAATTTGGAAGAGTGTGTGGGAGAAGGAAGTTGAGAGTTAATGTGGGTAAGAGTAAGGTTATGAGATGTACGAGAAGGGAAGGTGGTGCAAGGTTGAATGTCATGTTGAATGGAGAGTTACTTGAGGAAGTGGATCAGTTTAAGTACTTGGGGTCTGTTGATGCAGCAAATGGTGGAGTGGAAGCAGATATACGTCAGAGAGTGAATGAAGGTTGCAAAGTGTTGGGGGCAGTTAAGGGAGTAGTAAAAAATAGAGGGTTGGGCATGAATGTAAAAAGAGTTCTATATGAGAAAGTGATTGTACCAACTGTGATGTATGGATCGGAGTTGTGGGGAATGAAAGTGACGGAGAGACAGAAATTGAATGTGTTTGAGATGAAGTGTCTAAGGAGTATGGCTGGTGTATCTCGAGTAGATAGGGTTAGGAACGAAGTGGTGAGAGTGAGAATGGGTGTAAGAAATGAGTTAGCAGCTGGAGTGGATATGAATGTGTTGAGGTGGTTTGGCCATGTTGAGAGAATGGAAAATGGCTGTCTGCTAAAAAAGGTGATGAATGCAAGAGTTGATGGGAGAAGTACAAGAGGAAGGCCAAGGTTTGGGTGGATGGATGGAGTGAAGAAAGCTCTGGGTGATAGGAGGATAGATGTGAGAGAGGCAAGAGAGCGTGTTAGAAATAAGAATGAATGGCGACCGATTGTGATGCAGTTCCGGTAGGCCCTGCTGCTGCCTCCGATACCTTAGATGACCGAGGAGGTAGCAGCAGTAGGGGATTCAGCATTATGAAGCTTCATCTGTGGTGGATAATGTGGGAGGCTGGGTTGTGGCACCCTAGCAGTACCATCTGAACTCGGTTGAGTCCCTTGTTAGGCTGGAGGAACGTAGAGAGTAGAGGTCCCCTTTTTTGTTTTGTTTCATTGTTGATGTCGGCTACCCCCCAAAATTGGGGGAAGTGCCTTGGTATATGTATGTATATGTATATATATATATATATATATATATATATATATATATATATATATACATATATATATATATATATATATATATATATATATATATATATATATATATATATATATATATATATATATATATATATATATATATATATATATATATATATATATATATATATATATATATATATATATATATATATATATATATATATATATATATATATATATATATGTATATATATATATATATACATATTTATGTAATAGTTAGAATAGTAATATTACATGTTTAAAACAAATGACGTAATATGTCATGTTGGTTGGAAGAGCTAACCGTGAGATTTGCTATGGTCACTCAAATTGTAAGCAGGATGTAAGATGCTGAGTTGCCATTCTTTCTTAATGTCAACACATTGTCTCTTCGTGTGAAAGTTTGTGACGTCACCGGATGCAGGTGTCTTCCGATTCCGTCACTTAGCTAAATTAAAGCAAGTATACGATATTTGGGATATCGGTAATTTGTTCAGTTCATATCTAAACTTCACCAGAATTGGTCATGTGGACCAACACAGCTTCCTCCAGTGATGGAGATGTTTAACTCAGTTGTTTATTCACAATAAAACTTAAAAACCACTAAGATGTGTTCAGTAAACCATTTAAATACATCTGAAAACAACTCATACTCAAATGTGTGCTTAAGACAGTAGCACACCAATAAATGGTGGCAGCGGTTAAACTCTAAGACAGCGATTAAACTCTAAGAATTAGAGAAATATCTTCAAGACTTCAAAATAAATAGCTGTAAAACCAGAGAATGATCTTCAAGACTTCAAAATAAAAGCTGTAATACCTGATAAAGATCTTCAAGAACTCAAAACTATCTACAAGAATCTACAATTTTGACTAAGTCCAACGGAAATGCTAACACCAACATATGTTAGTATACAAAGTGAATCTTCAATCAACATCCTAGGAAACCCAAGGACTGGCGTTCAACTATTGCAAGACATATCCAGGAAGAACTACAAACAACAAGAAACTAGAACGAGACATCGCTAACAAAACATCAAGAGAGAGAGAGAGAGAGATGACGAGTCGACTTCATATAAAGCTAAGTACAGAGATTTTGTATTCATTTCAGTTTGGGCAGTGAAGTGTAGTTATCACAAGTCGTTGGTCAATTATTACTGGGGTGAGTGAATTCCTAAACTTTGTTATAAGAAACTCCGAATTCTCATTTTGAATTTTTCTTTCTTTGTGCTAATTCCTTTTTCTTTCATAAACTCTTGGGGGGAAATGTATTGGAATTAGTAACATTGTTGGGGGAATTTTATTATACATATGCGTTTACGCAGTGGGCGTCTGTACTCATATAGATATTTTGATAGGATTGAAAGGGGTCAAAGAGATAGAAAAAAAAAAATACAGCAGTCATGGCTCCTCCTGTCAGCCCTACCCCTGGACCTAGTGGTGTAGGCCAGGCTAATCCTCCTCCAATTGTGACGCTTGTAAATGCCAGGTCAGCAATCCTTCCTTTTCAAGGCCGTGTCAACGGATTCTTGCCACAAAATGTGGAGTCATGGATTTCATCCGTTGATGCCCATTTAAATGCCAAACAAATCGTAGATCCTTTTGTACAATTACAAGAAGCTAAAAGTTTTATAGATTTTTCTAAGGGGGATGCGAGTGCGTATTTAAGAGGTGTTTCATTTCAGGAAGCAGTTACTTGGGATGATTTCAAAGTTAGGTTACGCGCGATCTATGGGGGTGAGGAAGCTTTGGATGTAGTGTTAACGTTACGAAATACACTTAATCAAGCCACTATGAATCGGCTTAATGTTGTTGAGAGAGCAGCTCTCATAGCTGATAGGCTTAACGAATATCAGGACATTTTAGGTAATTCCACTTGGGTTACTAACGATAATATCTCCGTGAAAGATTTTTTACGATTAATGTATTTAACTTGCATGACACTTATGTTGCCTGAAGCTTTAGTGCGGTGCTTTGATAAGAAGTTAATGCCTGCAAGTACGGAATTGGATGTCTATAAACAGATAAAGAAACACATGTCCAAGTGTCCAGATCTCGATCCCGTGTTAACTCAAGTTTTTGCTAAGAATGAAACAAAACCACAAACAGTGAACGTAATTAATAATCCAGTAGCGGGAGTGACGTGTTACAACTGCAAACGTCAAGGTCACATAAGCGCAGACTGTAGAACGAAATTTTGTTCAGTTCACAACACAGGATCACATTCTTATAGTCAATGTTACGCGCGTAAGACACAACAATATCCTAGAAATGCACAGTCAATTCCACAGTCAGTTCCATATGGAAATAAAAAGAAAAATCCTCATTTTAACAATAAGAAGAAACAACAAAATGTCAATGCAGTTCAGAGTCCGAAACAAACAAACACTTCTTCAAATATCGCTGAGCCTGGGCCGTCAAACCAGACCTCGCAAAGTCAGCCTAATTTTCAGAATGTGCAGAGCAAAGCAAATACCACATAGTTAACTCTAGAGGGGAAGAGAGTGATGTTGGGTCAAGGTCATTTATGTCAACATCAATAGTATTGAATAATCAATTTAATGTTTTATCAGATAATTGTGAGACAATAGATTTTCCTATGAAACACACGGCCGAATTAAGTAAAACAGTGCATGCTCCCGTAGATTTGCAACGTATTCATACAATAATAAGCCAAAATGAGTTACGGCCAACCTTATATGCTGTAAATTTAGAACACAAATCCTTTACGTTATTTTTTGACTCTGGTAGTCCACGTAATATTATGGATTTGAAGACGCATCATTTGTTGTTTTCGAACTTTCCGATTGAAAAATCAGGAATTAGACTTTCAGGTATAGGAAATAATGAATTAAACGTCATAGGCATAACTCATATTCAGTTCAGAGTCGGTAATCGCACGTTTGCCGATACATTTGTTGTTGTGAAAAACATTAATATGTATCCAGCTGTAATTATAGGATACCCATCTATGGGAAATCAAAACATTATCTTAGCTCCTGCAAAGCACGGCGTGTATATCAAAGGGAAATTCTATAAGTCTTCTAATACTTTAAAGTCAGTTTTGGATAAAAAGGAGACGACAAATGTAACCGTAACGTACGTTGAAGAACCAATAACTTGTCTCACTAATAAAGAAATAATATACGCGACCCAGCAGAATTCTCGTTCACCCGTAATATCATCTTGCACGCAATATATCGAACCAAACATACCTTCGAATTTAATAGTGCAAATAAAGAAAACACTACCGGGATCTGAAATATTAATCCTTTCCGATACTTTGAAAACCAACGGAGTGTCTGTCACACAAGCTATTTATACAGTAGGCTCACATCAGCAATGTAATATCGAAGTCTGTAATCATTTAAATAACACTTTAGTAATTCACAAAAATCAACATATCTTGGATGTAGAAGTTTATAAACATCGTATTCTTACCGTTGCTGAAATCAATCACTCTCAATCAGTTGCGGATGAATCCCTTTTACGATCTATTAAAAATAAAATCAGTAAGGACATTCAAGACGAAGAAATTCAGCAGAAAATTTTTGAACTTTTAAATAAATATACAGATGTCTTTTCCACTACGGATGGATCCTTAGGAAAAACAGATGTGATCGAGCATCAAATAAGGTTAAAAGACAAACAGAAAATTATATATGTACCCTCGTACAGACTCCCTATGAAATTCCAGAATGAAATAAATGATGAAGTAGGTAAAATGTTAGAGGAAGGAGTCATTAGAAAATCAAATAGCCCTTATAATTTTCCTTTAATAGTTGTACCGAAAAAAGATCGAACATGGCGTATCTGCGTCGACTTTCGTCGTCTAAACGAGGAAACGATCCCTGATCGATTCCCAGTGCCATGTACTGACGATATTTTGTCTTTGTTAGGTCAGAACAAATATTTTACCAGTTTGGACTTACTTAAAGGCTTTCACCAGATATCATTAGAAGAAGATAGTATCCCATACACAGCCTTCAGCACAGCCAGGGGACATTATGAATTTTCACGGATGCCTTTTGGTTTACGTTGTGCTCCTATAACATTTACAAGAATGATTAACATAGTGTTTGGAGACTTGTTAGGGGATATATTGCATGCCTATATGGATGATCTTGTAATCTTTTCCAACACCTTAGAGGAACATCTACGTAAGTTAGAACTAGTACTACAGAGATTAAGACAACATAACTTAAGGGTAAAGATTAGTAAGTGTGAATTTTTCAAAACAGAATTAATATATTTGGGTTTCATGGTGTCAAGCCAAGGTCTTAAAGTAGTCCATGATAAGGTGTCGGCTATACGTAATTTTCCCATACCTACTAATGTCAAGGGAATACAGCAATTTCTGGGTTGTAGTGGATATTACAGGCGTTTTATACGCAACTATTCAATAATAGCCGCTCCTTTAACTGATCTTACGAAGAAGGGCGTAGATTTCATATGGTCTGAGCAACATCAACAGGCGTTTAATACTTTGAAAGATGAACTGTGTAGTTCTCCTATCTTAAAATTTCCTGACTTCGGTAAGGAATTCTTCATTGCAACAGACGCCTCAGACTTAGGAGTAGGAGGGGTATTGCTTCAGCAATATGATAAACAGTTTTTCCCGATAGCTTTCTATTCTCGAAAATTGAGAACTTCCGAAAGTAAGTATGCAGTAATAGACAAGGAAGGACTAGCTATTGTTAATTCGCTAGTGCATTTTAAGTTCATAATTTACGGTTATCCCGTTAAGGTTCTTACTGACCATAAACCACTAACAGAGTTCTTTAAAGGCTTCAATCACAGCCCTAAACGAACTCGGTGGCATTTAATCATTCAAGATTTTGGCGCAAGAATCGGGTATTTACCTGGGAAAGCAAATATCATTGCGGATGCATTATCACGCAACCCCGTGTCATCTTGTACGGAGTCTTTAGCTGAATTAATAGATATATCAACATCCATGCCTATTGTAAAAACAATATCTGAACAAGAAGATTTAGGCTGGAGTGCTGAATTGTTACAGACTGAGCAAAGAAAAGATCAGAAAATAGGAACAATTATAAATGCTTTGAAAGGCAATCATAAAGAAAAGGAATATATAAAGTATAAGCAGCAGAATTATGTGATCAAAGATAATATTCTGTGTAGGACTGTGACAAGGAAAACCCGCAATACACCACATGTAACTAACGACCAGGTAGTAGTACCAAACTCACTTGTTTCCACTGTCCTGAATTGGTTGCATTCAAATCCATTACATGGACACCCTGGGTTCTCATTAATGTCACAGAAAGCCAAATCATTGTTTTATTGGCATACGATGCTTACAGATATAAAAAGACACATAGCTAATTGTCGCACATGTCAGGAAAACAAAGGGCATACGAAAACACCTGTCAGCCTAGGAGCTTATCCTGTTCCCAATCAACCCTTTGAAAGAATACATTTAGATTTGTTAACAGGATTTTACGAGTCAGACAGAGGAAATAAGCACCTCTTAGTAATTATAGATGCTTTAACTCGATATACAGAACTAATAGCGCTTAAAACTAAAACTGCGATTGAATGCGCTAGGAAGTTTTACGAGTGTTACATTTGTAAACATGGAATTCCACACATGATAATCTCAGACTCGGGTGGTGAATTTAATAATCACTTTCTTACCTCATTGTGTGAATTCCTCAACATAAAGAAGTTTAATACCATGATATATCACCCAGAGTCGAATGGGCTAGTGGAAAGGGCAAATAGGAAGATATTAAATATATTAAGGGTAACACTAGGGGGATCAGACCCCAACTGGGATATTGCAATACCGGCGGCACTGAGTACTCTGAATCATTCATATCATATATCAATTAAAATGTCACCGCATGAAGCATTGTATGGTACCCCAGTTAGAACACCTTTCCATGTATTAACGCCTACAACTAATCTATCAAATCCTTTAAAAGAATGTATAAATGCAAGTATAAGTCGATATGATATCCTTCGAAAGAATTTAGAAGAATCACAAATCATAATGAAAAGGAATCATGATAAAATAGCGAAACCAACTAAAACATATACCGTGGGTGATAACATCTATATTCAAATCAATGTCAGAAAAGGGCTCAACTATAAACTAACACCTAAGTTTGAAGGCCCATTTAACATTTTGGAAACATTAACGGCCAATAGGTTTAGAATTCAAAACGTAGCCCAACCCACGGATGAGAGAATAGTACCATTGTCTCACATAAGAAATTAAAAAGAAGTGAGGAAAAATTTTAATTTTTGTGACTAAAAGTTTTCTTTTTAATACAGGAGTAATTACATATGTTTTTTCTCGTTACAGGTTTCCAAGATGAATTTTTTGTTGTTGGGAGTGATATTGTTCGCTCAGACATTTTTTTCGTATGGGATGAGTTCTAAGACTAAGAATATATATTTTAAATATGGCAATATAGTTGAAAGACAAGAAGACATTTTCATTACATCAACCAACGTAATTGTCGAAGTGCATATGCAAGCAATTTTTCTTCAAGAGAATGATGTCACTAGCTTAAGAACCGCCATTTCAAGGTTTTCTGCATCATTGGATGAGTTGCATAGGAGACATTTTCATTTGACTACTAAGAGTTTGCTTGGATCAACATTAAAAGTTGCAGAGATGCTATCTGATGACTTGAAAAATAAGACTGGAGAAACAGGATCTTTGGCTTATGACCTTTTGATGTGGACTGTAGGACACGAACAAAAAGAAAGACGGAATCCGTTCATTTATGCTGCATTAAGCATCTTTGGGTCTGTTGCAAGTTTAGGTTTAGGACTTTCCAATCGTCTTAAAATTAGTAATCAAAATAAGAAAATTGAGTTCTTGACTCATAAAGATGAATTGATTATGTCAGAACTAAGGGATCAGTTAGCTTCAATCAATAAAATTATGGATTTGTTAAATGAACATTCAGATAATATCGTTCAAATTATGGAAGTACAGGATTTGTTAGCAACATTAACGTATTATGATTCAAAGATAGATCACATACATAACAGAATTGCACATTTCATTGAGAAATCCAAGGATTATGTAGAAGCTATCACGTTAGCAACTAAAGGTGTATTGTCGCCCCATTTGTTGCCTATACGTTACTTAAAATTAGTTCTGGAGAACGGAAGGGATAAACTAGGCTATGTTCCTTTGTTAGACGAACATAGGTTAGAATTTTATTACAGCCTAATTACAGTAAACGTAGATAATAACAAGATTAGGATTACAATTCCCTTTGATTCTTCTGATGCCTGGCAATCTTACAGGATATCACCATTTCCGACTTTCATGACGAATCACTCAAATCCAGTAATATCCAGTTTGACAGGACACGTATTGATTTCCCCAGACAAGGAAACATATACGGTCATTAAAGACTTAAATCAATTAACTCACTGTTCAGACGCAATGGATAGAAAAATATGTACAGCTGACTCATTTGAATTCCGTAAAAACTTGATGGATTCATGCGAGTTAGGTATAGTGCTAGACGGTGCTCTCTCCCATACAAGTGAAAATTGTCAGGATAAGCTTTATCCCTTTGACAATAAAGAATTCAATTGCAGACTAAATAATGGCTCGTGGATACGATACGACAAGGACGGCTTCAATGTATCATGCCCTGACGGATCCACATCCTTCAACAACATCTTCGACGCAGCAGATGGCTGTATCGGGACTTCCCCGAATTCCATGGTGACTGGCCTACGGACAATCATCAGAGAACGAGCTTACTTCGCGAACTTCACGTGGACCTCTACAATGCCCGCACTTCCTCTCCCCTATAAAGGAAGTGTGGCAAATCGCTTAATGAAACTTACCGAAAAGGACCACCTGTCACCGACTTACAAAGAGATTCTTCACCCTATATTACTGGCTAGTTTTTGTGTAACGGTGTTAATTTTTATCGCCGTGAACATCCTTGTTTGGCGTAGGTTACGGCACAGCAAGCAGCTACAAAGGAACGAGTTGAATAGCCCTGACAATACCCCCTACCTGATCCAATTCAAAGCTGTATGAGTGGCCACCTCATTCGCTAAGGGAGTAATTTGTCAGGATGATGTTTGTATGAAAAGCTGATTAGTACGCTAGTAATATGTAATTAAAGAAATTCTCTACATTTGCATTGTTAAAAATACATTTAAAATAACATTTAAAAAAATAAATAAAATAAAAAAGGATATAAATCATTTTTTTCTCTCGGCATCTAATAAAAATATATAAGCCGGAATGTTAAAAAAGAAAAGAGAAAAAAAAAAAATAAATATAAGATATATAACAGAATCTATGGGCATCTAATAAAATGTATCAGCCCTATATATAAATATATATATATATATATATATATATATATATATATATATATATATATATATATATATATATATATATATATATATATATGTACGAAACCGTGGTACGTGTACGTACCAGGAATTCGTATTTGTGCACTAAAAATTGAGTATCTTGTTTCTGACAAAGGTAACAATTATTCTTTATCAAGTTACCGAATCATTTGTAAGTCAGAATTTGTTTTGTTTTTTGGTACCATGTAATCATTTGCTAGCAATGTACCATATATATGATCTTGGTTTTATCATGCATTTTTCTTTTTGCTTTGGTAATATCTTTTTTGTATGCATTATTGTTATTATTTTTTGATGTGCCTATTTGGACATTCGTCCTCAGTTGGATATAGCTAATGTTAAACAATGAATAATACGTATGTCCAGTCACACCTAATAACCATGTTTCGGCTTGTTGTTAAATTTTTGTAAAAAAAATTGAGATAGCTGGCCGAGCTTATGTAATAGTTAGAATAGTAATATTACATGTTTAAAACAAATGACGTAATATGTCATGTTGGTTGGAAGAGCTAACCGTGAGATTTGCTATGGTCACTCAAATTGTAAGCAGGATGTAAGATGCTGAGTTGCCATTCTTTCTTAATGTCAACACATTGTCTCTTCGTGTGAAAGTTTGTGACGTCACCGGATGCAGGTGTCTTCCGATTCCGTCACTTAGCTAAATTAAAGCAAGTATACGATATTTGGGATATCGGTAATTTGTTCAGTTCATATCTAAACTTCACCAGAATTGGTCATGTGGACCAACACAGCTTCCTCCAGTGATGGAGATGTTTAACTCAGTTGTTTATTCACAATAAAACTTAAAAACCACTAAGATGTGTTCAGTAAACCATTTAAATACATCTGAAAACAACTCATACTCAAATGTGTGCTTAAGACAGTAGCACACCAATATATATATATATATATATATATATATATATATATATATATATATATATATATATATATATATATATATATATATATATGTATATATATATATATACATATATATATATATATATATATATATATATATATATATATATATATATATATACATATATATATATATATATATATATATATATATATATATATATATATATATATATATATATATATATATATATATATATATATATGTATATATATATATATATATATATATATATATATATATATATATATATACATATATATATATATATATATATATATATATATATATATATATATATATATATATATATATATACAATGATAACAATTCCTTTTTAGTTAAGAAGTACCATGAGGATAACGATAATATATGAAAATATACAAATATGCTGATGGCGCTGTCCATATTAGCAGAAAACCACAGAATTTGCTATATTTGAATACCAGAATGCAAGTAACAACATAGGACATTCGGTTCAGGATAATCAGAAGAAAGGCAGAGATGATGAGAACTGTATATGCAATGGAAGCTGAAATATCATAGGAAAGAGTAGGAATTTATGAGGTAAAATCATTTGGAAATTTAGGAACTATGATATCCAATACAAGATCTTTATAAATAGAATTTATTGAAAGACTGAAAAATGAGACAATGCCTATGTTAAGTAGAATTTGGAAATCAAATTGCATTTTCAGAAAGAATGTGACAATTTTCTCATAAGACAGCGCATGAATATAACTTAATGTTAGCTTTTATTACCATTGCCGTAATCATTGTCTTTATCGATCTTATCAAATTTGATAATAATAATAATAATAATAATAATAATAATAATAATAATAATAATAATGGTTACTACTAGATGCTACTCGGGAAGGATGTTGTTTATGAAATCGGTATTGTACCTCATTGATGTCTTTAACTATCACGCGGTTCACTGTAATGTTGCTATATTTAACTTCTTATTTATAAAGGCTACATAATAGCTTGTATTTAGAATTGTAGATATTACCATGGAATTTGGCAGGAACAGAGAAACTATGTTCCACTTCAATATCTGATTTTCATTTGAATATATGACATATTCCAATGCCAGGAATAACCATTCAACTAATGCCGAAATAAACATTTGTTGTGGCTTTTCTATGTCACATATAAACATGACAATTTATATGGATAAAGTAAATATCTATCACACAAATACTTGAATATTTCATTTAGATACATGAAGTATTCTACGAGTAATTTTCGGCGTCGCCAAAAATCGGCATCGCTCGGATATTGAAAAATGGCTACTGTGACTTTTGTATGACTGGTATCAATACAAGAATTGATATGAATGTAGGTTATGGCACACCCAACAAACCCTGTGTAAATCATTTGAATATCTGTAAAACTCTAAGAGTAATTTGTGGCTCCTCGTTAATTTCTTAGCTGAAAATCGTCACTTAGAAGCAAAAGTGACTGACAGGGCATGCCTGTAGAAGGTATGAACATGAAAATTTGGAGAAACAAAGCTTATATATATATATATATATATATATATATATATATATATATATATATATATATATATATATATATATATATATATATATATATATGTATATATATATATATATATATATATATATATATATATATATATATATATATATATGTATATATATATATATATTGATTGATTGATTGATTGATTGATTGATTGTACCAGTTGTTATAAAAATATATAGTGTGCTCATTCTAAAGAGAATAGAGAGAAAGATTGATTAAAAGCTGATATATGAACAAGCAGGATTTAGAAAAGGTAGAAGTTGCAATGACCAAATTTCCATTTAGACCCATGATGTACAGCAATGCGTAGGATATAGAAATTACTAAGTTAATTGTAATAGAGTCTTTTCAAATAAATATCCAGTTAACATTGGGATACTCTAAGAGAATGCGTTGTCATCTATGATGTTTATCATCCTCATGGATTTTGAAATGCTTATAACAGTCGGAGATAGCGAAGAAGGGTTGGACCGAATTGGTGATAGGAATTTAGGTGACCTAAAGTATGCTGTTGATGCTGTCCTTGTTAGCAGAACACTATAGTATTTGCAAGGCTTACATACCAGATTGCATGATATATCACACGAGGTTGGGATCAAGATAGATAGAAGATAGACGGAGATGATGAGAACAGAGCATGCAATGGAAAATGAAATGTCATTGGAAAGAGAAAGGATTAATGAGGTAGAATCATTGAAGTATTTAAAAACCATGATCTCCAATACAGGGTCTTTAGAATTAGAGTTCAGTAAAAGTGTAAAAAAAGAAAATCAGACAATTGCTAGGTTAAGTAAATTATGGAAATCAAATCGCCTGAAAATTAGACTATATAAGTTTAGTGAGATCGATGTTACTCTATGGACATGAGTCATGGTATGACAATGAAAAAATTGCCAATAGATTCAGTACATTTGACAACAAAGACCTCATGAGGCTAATGGGAGTCAAATGGTAAGACAGGATCAGAAATGAAACTATAAAAGAGATTACTCAAGTACCATATGAGGATGATATAATGATGAGGGGTAGATGGACATGGTTTGGGCATGCTTTTTTACCTCCGAAGAGCGATTAGTTCATCAAACGTTCAGCTGTGCTCCACAAGGTACCAGAAGAAGTAGAAGACCCAGGCCTACATGGCTTAGGACTATGAAGCATAAAGTAGAAGTATTGAATTAATAGCTTAAGATAGAGATGACTGGTGAAATCTAACCGAGGCCGTTGGTGTCAATAGGCGTAGGAGGAGATGATGATGATGATCATGATGATCATGATGATGATGATAATGATGATGATGATATATATATATATATATATATATATATATATATATATATATATATATATATATATATATATATATATATATATATATATATATATATATATATATATATATATATATACATATATATATATATATATATATATATATATATATATATATATATATATATATATATAGAGAGAGAGAGAGAGAGAGAGAGAGAGAGAGAGAGAGAGAGAGAGAGCTATATATATATATATATATATATATATATATAGAGAGAGAGAGAGAGAGAGAGAGAGAGAGAGAGAGAGAGAGAGAGAGAGAGAGAGAGAGAGAGAGAGATAATCCCGTAAAATTTATTTTGATTATATTTATTGGTATAGGAGTTATTGATCTCGCCGCCGAATATATCTGCTGCTCCGCCGCTAGCCTAGATTCGAACTCTACAGCGAAAATGAATACCCGGGCTATAGGGTGGGGTGAGGTACCTTAAGAAGAAAATTGGTGCTACATATCAGAGTCCATAGAATACCAGGCCTACCCACGCCCAACTTAGGTCGGATATAAACCCCAGTTTCCATATGTTGCTAGACATTGGTTACGTCAAAGCGTTCGCGACTGTTGTATAGGGTCAGACCTTCTGTGCCCTAAATTTACATCGGAATTCCAAGTTATAAACGTTATATTCGAGCAAAAAAGAATACATGACTTGAAAAATAGTAGGTTTCAAAATATGCGTTTGATTATTTATTATCAGAATATGTAAGTAATATAGGCAACAAATCATACAGAATATAGTAAGAAATAATGTATATGGTTTACATGGTTTTCAGAGTCACATAACATAAAAGCATATAAATTAAGAAACTATTTTCTTTAACTTTTTTTGCAACCTTACTCATTGGAAATAATGATCTTTTTAATACCATAATCCTCGAAAATGTTCGGCACCAAACAAAATAAGACAACTTTGTTAGGCAATGCTATCCTTTTTATATGTAGATACGCAGTTTATTACACCCTTACCGGTTTCCAGGGTCTCTTCGCCGTGGCGACATTTAAACATTTTCGATATGGTTTTTTGTTCCCGTATTAGTTCATGAGACACTCTCTTTCTCCGGTTATTGCCCCGATACAAAAGTCATCGTCCTCGACCACTTTTAATCCTTTAACTTCTGGTATTGTGGAAACTTCTTTGTAATGAAACCACCTAAATACTCTACCCACTCTTCTATAATAGAGCAGTCTAAAGATTCATTATGATTTACTGAAAAGTTCTTGTCCCCAGTTCCTCCCTCAAAATCAGAGTCTAGCAAGCAAAACAACATTTCAGAAAAGGCTAAATTCCCTTCCAGTGCTAGTTTATCAGAAGTTGACGATTCCTGCTGACTCATGCAAGATAAGGGAGGTGCAAACACGTTACTGTCGTTAAAAATTTCCTCTATTATGTTGTGCTTTCAATAACAAACTAAATTGATGCAAACGGTCTCTGTCAGAGACAATTTAGATATCGAACTATTCAGTGTGGAAATTGAAAGAAAAGGAAAGTAACGTTTTATCCTACAAATATATATAAGCTTTTGGGCTTAAACCTCGCAGAGTCAAAGTACAATCTGTGTCATCATTAGTACAATATTTAACAGGTTTACCTTTTAAAATAAGACACTACTTGAGAAGGCGAGAGACATTTAGATAAATTGCTTTTTGCAGTGTCCCTCGCTGTGACATAGTCGCATTCAATTGCATTACGCATTTTTCTTTTTCAAATATTTCTACTTCACCTTCTCATTTCCCCAAATTAACTTTTCCTTTTCCCATAATGCTTTTTCCCTTTTCCAAAGTTCCCTTTAAGTTTTTCGCTCTTTTCTAAAACGACACACTTATTTTTTTTTTTCTTTAAATTTTCTATGTCCTTTGATAGTTCACTGATAGTTAAAAAATTTTCCTTCACCTGTTCTGCATCTAATGTTTCAAGGATTGTCTCAACATGTCGTTTGTATCTTCTCCATATAGCTCTTACCTTCCAGTTATTATTTGAACAGTTAATAGTAAATTCAGCTCAAAAATGAAATAAAATCTTGGTGTGAAAAATTCTTTAAACTGCACAAACAAACAATCACACACAAACACACACACACAAACACACACACACACACACACATACACACACACACACACACACACACACACACACACACATATA
>NC_090742.1:100617490-100619990 GCF_036898095.1 Palaemon carinicauda | reverse complement strand
AGGTAGGCGGAGCCGATCAGGTCGAAGCCTTAAAAGGTGCTCATTCATTTCTAAGGAGAGATAGAAAGAGAAATTAGTAAATTAAGGAGCAAGTGATTATTGAAGAGAGCGAATTACCCTGGGCTTCTCCAATTGTAGCTGTTAGGAAAAATGATGACTCGGTAAGATTGTGTGTTGAATATAGGAAGTTGAATGCAGTCACTAAGGATAATGCATTTCCATTGCCCTCGATCGAAAAAAAAAAAAAAAATATGAAGGTACAGGATAGTAAAAATTTTAAAACTATCGATTCAAAATCTGGATACTATCAAATATCGTTTCACAAAGACAATAAATATAATATGGCATTTATAGCAAAAGATCAACTATTTTACTTTAATTTTCTACCTTTCGATGTTAACAAGGCTCCCAGTCACTTTTATAGAGTAATGATGGCCATAGTGTTTTCGTTTATTTAGATGATATCATAATTACAAGGAAAACGGCCGAGGAACATAATAAATATTCGTGAAGTTTTCGAGCCATTGCGACGTAATCGTATGAAAATAAATTTGTCCAAGTCTAAGTTTTTCTGTAAATAGGTAGAATTTTTAGATCATATAATAACCTCAGAAGGTATGGAACCCTGCCACAGTAAAGAAGTTGCTACTAGAGATTTCCCCAGGCCTTGTATCACAAAGACAAGAGCTTGGCTCCGGCCGGGAATCGAACCCTGGTCGGCAAGCTTATATAGACAGTGACTAACCCATTCGGCCACGAAGGAAGATAAAAGTCAATGACAATTCTACTGTACTTATACCCGTCGAATTCAGGTATTTTGTACTTAGAATTGAAATCAACCCATCTTCACCATCGTAGCTAATTGGTAGTTTGTTACTTGGCATTCAATTAATGATAAATTTTGCACATTTTTACGTGTTTTTCATATTCAAATAAGCCATATATATTTTGATATATTAATGTCTGGATTCTCTTAACGACCTCGGGATCAGAGCCCCAGGCTAATTCTCACAAAGACAAGAGCTTGGCTCCGGCCGGGAATCGAACCCTGGTCGGCAAGCTTATATAGACAGTGACTAACCCATTCGGCCACGAAGGAAGATAAAAGTCAATGACAATTCTACTGTACTCATACCCGTCGAATTCAGGTATTTTGTACTTAGAATTGAATTCAACCCATCTTCACCATCGTAGCTAATTGGTAGTTTGTTACTTGGCATTCAATTAATGATAAATTTTGCACATTTTTACGTGTTTTTCATATTCAAATAAGCCATATATATTTTGATATATTAATATCTGGATTCTCTTAACGACCTCGGGATCAGAGCCCCAGGCGAAATCTCACAAAGACAAGAGCTTGGCTCCGGCCGGGAATCGAACCCTGGTCGGCAAGCTTATATAGACAGTGACTAACCCATTCGGCCACGAAGGAAGATAAAAGTCAATGACAAAAAAAAAAAAACACGTAAAAATGTGCAAAATTTATCATTAATTGAATGCCAAGTAACAAACTACCAATTAGCTACGATGGTGAAGATGGGTTGATTTCAATTTTAAGTACAAAATACCTGAATTCGACAGGTATAACTACAGAAGAATTGTCATTGACTTTTATCTTTCTTCGTGGCCAAGTGGCTTAGTCACTGTCTATACAAGCTTGCCGACCAGGGTTCGATTCCCGGCCGGAGCCAAGCTCTTGTCTTTGTGTGATTTCGCCTGGGGCTCTGATCCCGAGGTCGTTAAGAGAATCCAGACATTAAAATATATATGGCTTATTTGAATATATATATATATATATATATATATATATATATATATATATATATATATATATATATATATATACTAAAAATTTAAAGAAAAAAAAAAACGCAAAGGAAAAAGAAATAAGATAGAATAGCATTTCCGAGTGCACCCCCAAGCATGAGAACTCTAATCGAAAACATTGGAAGGCCATGGAACAGAGGGTATGTCACAACCCAAGAACAGAGAATAATTGTTTGATTTCGGAGTGTTATCCTAGATGAGCCACTTACCATTGCTAAATAGTGTCTTTTACCCTTACTAAGAGCAAAGTAGCCATTAAACAATTGCATTGCACTAGTTAACCACTTGAGCAAAAAAAGAATTGTTTGCTAATCTCAGTGTTGCCAGGTGTATGCCGACATAGGAAAATGTTGTAAGAAGAGGCCACGCCTATTCAGTGTATGTGTAGGCAAAGACAAAATGAACCGCAACCAGAAACGGATGCAATGTGGTACCGTTTGGTCACTCTAGGAACTGAATAACACAATAGCGGTAGTATCTCAACGGGCAGCTATGTTCTTAGCAAAACTGTTTGTGTGTGACCCCAAAATTTGGAATTCGGAATTGCAGGTTGCCGGAAAGTGTAGTAAGCCCATTGACTACTAAGGACGTTAGCAGAGTCGATCATGAATCGTCTAAACGTTTAAAATGTTTAAAAATGTGTGACACGGGAAATTCAGGTACACATTTC
>NC_090742.1:100602490-100612490 GCF_036898095.1 Palaemon carinicauda | reverse complement strand
TGCAGCTTTTCTTTGCCACCAGGTGTTCTGGGCTTCACGGATACCTCTTTGGCAACCAGCTTCAGCCACCTTGTGAGCACATTTGTTAGCTGCTGTTGGTTGGTTTTCCAAAGTCAGGCGTGCTTGTCGTTTGGTTTCAATGAGAAGAGAGATGGTAGCATCATTCTCATCAAACCAATCCTGCCGTTTCTTGGTGGTGTAGCCTAGTGTTTCCTCCGCGGCACGGGCCATGGCGTTTCTGAGGGTGGTCCAGTGGTGCTTGACAGTGGCCTGATCCACAGGGTCTGCGAGATATTGTTCGCAGGCCTCCTTGTAGTTCTGTGCCACCTGTGGGTTGCGGAGCTTACTACAATCAAAGCGTTGGTGTGGTACGCTGTCAGGTGCCCTTCTGGGTGGTCGTAGGGTCGTCACAGAGAGTCGGGAGATGAGGAGTCTGTGGTCCGTCCAGCAGTTGTCCGCTCCGGGCATGGATCGGGTGATGCGGACGTCTCCTCGGTCTGTGGCTCTGGTCAGGACGTAGTCCAGGGTGTGCCAGTGTTTAGACCGTGGGTGTCTCCATGTGGTCTTTTGTCGCTTTGGTAACTGGAAGATGGTGTTGGTTACCAGAAGTTGGTGTTCTGCACACAGACCCAGTAGGAGTTGGCCATTGGCGTTGCAATTTCCAATGCCATGGCGGCCGATGATTCCCTCCCACAGGCGATGGTCTTTGCCTACTCGGGCATTAAAGTCACCAAGCACAACGAGCTTGTCATTGGCGGGCACTGCCTGGATGGTGCGGTCGAGCTGGGTGTAGAAGGCAGCTTTGTTATCATCGGTTGAGGTCATAGTCGGGGCGTAGACAGAGATCAGGGTGAGATGTCTGTCCCGCGTGGTGGGGATGCGGACAGTCATCAGGCGCTCACTGATGGCCTTGGGAGCGAGGTTGTGCTGCTGCACTAGCTGGGAACGGATGGCGAAGCCGACACCGTGGATGCGAGGTTCCTCTAGGGCCTTGCCTTTCCAGAAGATGGTGTAGCCTGTTCCAGCTTCCCTGATGTTGCCCTCTTCGGGTAGTCTGGTCTTGCTAAGAGCCGCCACATCAACATTGAAGCGGGCTAGCTCCTTGCAGACGAGGGCTGTACGTCGTTCCGGGCGGTTGGTGTTCGTCACGTCTTGGAGGGTGCGGATGTTCCACGCACCTAAGGTTAATATTTTTTTCTTGTTATTTCGACCGCATTAGTGGGATGTCCACCAGCCGCGGTGAGCTGACAAGACGGGTTTGCCGTGTCCGATGTTTACCCCACCTTTTCTAGGGGCCTCCCCATGTGGGGTGGGCTGCGGTGTCCTCAATAGGCCAGCCCAGTCACGGGTCCAGCTGCCGAACTCTGGTATCACGGCACCGTCACCAGAGAGCGAATGAAACTTAGACTCGCCGCCTGAGTGCAGTAGTGGGCTAAGGGCTTCCAGCTATCCAGGCCTGCCCCCTTCACCCACGGTGCTGTCGCCTCAGGACTTGCTGGTGGTGATGATGATGATGATGGTGAGAAAGAGATGAAGAAGGGTGGAGGAAACGACAGAATGCCAGTAGCTAGGTATATTGTTTTGGGTGGTCGTGGCTTTGCAACGGCCACGCACACACACTTGGCCCACATCATTTTCACCGCGGCTCAAGACATATGAGACAGGCGGCTTCTCCGATGTTGGTTGCATCGGGCTGCCGGGTTCTTGTTATGTCAAGGCCCGCCTTGTTGCCTGCCCGACAGGCATTGCCCTCTTCCGCCGGCACTGGGAAGCTCCGCCGTTGGGGTCTTGTTTGGTTTTATTTTGGAGTTTTCCTTCTCCTAGCCTTTGCCTATCTTAAAATAAAGGAGAAGGCCTATAGGGGTCCAGTCTTGGTCTGGTCTCTCAGAACTGGCCTTAGCGGTATGGTTGAGCCTGCCAGGGTGGATAAACTATCCCACCGCCATTGCCCAGCCCATCATTGGGACACTCAAGCCCCTCTACTGCAGCAAAGTGCTGGACCATCAGAGGGGATATATATATATATATATATATATATATATATATATATATATATATATATATATAAATATATATATATATATATATATATATATATATATATATATATATATATATATATATATGTATATATATATATATATATATATATATATATATATATATATATATATATATATATATATATATTTATATATATACACATATATATTTTTATATATATATATATATATATATATATATATATATATATATATATATATATATATATATATATATATATATATATATATATATATATATATATATATATATGTATATATATATATATCTGTACGTATTGTTATATTTATCATTAACGCTAATTTAGTTTGAAGTATGATGAATTGTTTTTATTGACATTATTTGTTATCATGTATGGATATATTGAGCAAAATTAGTGACCATTATGTTATAGACTTTGTCAGTGTCGTGTACTGTATATTCGTGGTCTGCATGCAAATATCATGATCTTTCAGTTACGTCCAGAAAGTAACATATTCTTTTGTTCTTAGAAAGTTTGGTTTCTAATATGAGGGAATCATCTGAGCTAGTTATGACTGGTTATAACCATGGATAGGTGTCCATGGTGCAAACTCCCACAGCCTGAAAAAAAAAAAAAAAAAAAAAAAAAAAAAAAAAAAACTGTGCATGACTGCTTGTCCTAGCTGCATTCGGTTTAAGGAGATCGTCGATGGAGTGCAGGCTTGTTTAGCTGGAACACTGATTTTCTCAACCCCATTTCAGCGCATCAAATTCTTTGTGGTATACATTGACCACATGGTTACCTAGTAAGTGCTATGAATTTCATTTTCAAAATTTTGCAAATATGTTTCTAAGTTTCTCAATCTGTGGCATATTAGTTTATTGTTTTACGTGTTTTGATTATTCCACTGCCCTGCCCAAGATCCCTATTGGAATCAGTGTTAGATTTTCCCGATGTTTAGGCCTTTTTGTAAAGATAAAAAAAAAAAAAAAGATTAATCCTTGTTTTTTTGTTAGCTTGCTAGATTTTCACAAATATGCTTCCAGCTCCTTTTTTGTGTTGATTAAATGTAATTTGATGATTGTTTGATATGTGCCAATAATGCAACTACCCTCCCCACATGGCAAATTTTGTCAATTTTGATTGTTTTATTATTTTTAATTTATTTTTGTAAAGCATTTTTTTTTCTTTTTTTGTGGCTTCGGGGTTGTTTGCGCTTGCTAAAGTTTCACTTATTTATTGTACATTTTTATTTATCTAATACTAGTAGTTGTTCACATGGCGTGCTCGTAGTTAGGTTTATAGATGTTTGTTGATGATCCCTCTTCCCAGCCTAAGCCCACGTACCCTATTTGATTCAGTGTTACATTTTCCTGATTTTTAGGGATTTTTATGAGATATTTTTTTCCCCGGTTTTTTATGTTTGGTAGGTATCTGACCTATGGGGAAATTGAAGACTTGTAACGATTTAAGTGGATTTCGAGTAAGTTGATTTTTTTTCTAGATTTCATAATCATTAATGGTAAAGGTTTCGTTCACAATTTTTATTAATTGTTTTATATTCTATGAAATATTTGTTGCCCTTACAAAATACCCAGTTATTTTGTCACTTTTTTTTTTTTTTTTTTTTTTTTAAATATGAATATTCTCTCACTATTGATAATGCTGTTATCTCATCATAGTAGGCAACATTTATTCAGCCACCATTTTCATAGCTGAAGTAAATCCCTCTTGATCCCTTCAAATAGAATCAAGACACGATTTTTTTTGTTTCGATAAACTCAAAGCATAACATGGTAAGCTTGGGATTATTATCATATGACTCAAAATTCTATGTATATAAATATACGATTATCCTAAATCACTATAGTTCCTATTCCTTCATTCGAATAATCTGCCATAATGGCGTTTGGTATCCATAAGTGATAAAATTTCTAAGTAGGCAGTTTATTATGGAAGTGATAGTGAGAAAAGAAGTACGCTCTACCTTAATCAGAAACCACCTTAAAATTTCTAAAGGAACAGGTTACGATGGACAAAAAATTGCAATTACTAATAAGAATCAGTGACCTCATAAAACAGTGGGCAATAGCTAGAGATAAGAAACTTGAATAAAAAAAACGCACTGACATTTTCATTGAGAGCAATATTGTGTTTATCCCATGTCAAACTGACATGGAATACATTTAACATATTAATAATGCCTCCGAAATACTGCCAAAGCTCTCACAGCTACAGATGTTGGTGGGTCTAGGTTTGAACAGGAAAAGGAAGCACATAATTAGGATAATTGGCCAGAACTGTTTTGTAAGGCAAGAGTTGGTTTTCCTTTAGAGTTAACATTCATTACACCCCAAAGTGTAGTCTTGTCGGCATTACTTTAGCATTTATAAGTTTCCTGTATATTAATGACATAACCGGCCAAAGCTTGTCACAATTAGAAAATAAATTCCACACTCTTAATAAGGAATTAAAACGATATCTATCAACCGAGATTGCAACATAAAAAGATCCATTAGTAAATAAGAACGTCATTATTCATCGGGTATCCCGATTGCGAATATATTGCCTACTGATATTGCCTTCCAAGGAGCAGGGGATTGTCATTACACAGATTCATAAGAATTTTTTAGTCATTATTATAGGTATTTTCGAGTTTAATGAGATGAGTCGATGCACTACTCAATAACATTCAACACACAAAATTAAAATTCCAATTTCTCAATTCCATTTCCTTAGTTTGACCTCGCAAGTATATTGATACGCAGGAAAAGCATATGGAATAATCTAATAGATTAATAATATTTTAGAACAGTATTTTGATTACTCTCAAGCTAAAACGTAATTGTTATGTTAGTCACTGCAAACAATTATTATTAGCCTCATCTCTTCCTGCGCCTATTGACGCAAAGGGCCTCGGTTAGATTTTGCCTGTCGTCCCTATATTGGGCATTTAATTCAATACTTCCCCATTCATCATTTCCTAATTTACGCTTCGTAGTCCTTAACCATGTAGGCCTAGGCCTTCAAACTGTTCTAGTGCCTTGTGGAGCCCAGCTGAACGTTTGGTGAACTAATCTCTCTTGGGGAGTGCGAAGACCATGCCCAAATCATCTCCATATACCCCTCATCATGATCCCATCCACAAATGACACTTAAGTAATCTCTCGTATAGTTTTATTTCAAAGTCTTGTCCTACCACTTAACTCCAAATATTCTTCGGAAAGATTTGTTCTCAAATCTTCTAAATCTATTGAAGATTGTTTCATTGCCATACTATGACTCATGTCCATATAGTAACATCGATCTCACTAAATTATATATGGCCTGATTTTTATATGTAATTTCTGGCGATTTGATTTCAAAATTTCACTCAACATTGCCATTGTTCGACTTGCTTTTTTTTCTGTCTTTCACTGAAATCTAATTATAAAGACTCTGTATTAAAAATTAGAGTTCTTAATTGCATGGCAAACTTAGTTGTCATCATCTCTGCCTTCCTTTTATTTGTCATAAGACTATGCATTCTGTTAAGCAAGCATTGTCATTCTTGCGGTGTTCTGCTAACAGGGACAGCATCATCAGCATACTCTAGGTCTGCTAAATTCCTATAACCAATCCAGTTAAATACTTCTGCACCATCTCCGATTGTTCTACGCATTAGAAAATCCAATAGGAGGATAAACAGCTTAGGTGACAACACATTCCCTTGAAGTATTCCGCTGTTAACTGAAAATTCATTTGAAAAGATTATATTAACAATAACTTTATACTTGCTATACTCATGAACAATTTTAATCAATTTCACATATTTAAGATGAATTCCATAATATGCCGAACTGTCCACAAAATTAGCTGTTACACACTATCAAAGACTTTTTCATAGACCAAAAATGCCATCAAACGCAGATTTCTATATGCTACACATTGCTTTATATCCTGTTTCAAAATGAAAATATGGTGAGTGCAACTTCTACCTTCTCGAAATACTTCTTGCTCATCTCCCAGCTTTTCATCAATCTTTCTCTCCAGTCTCTTTAGAATGAGAAGACTACATATATTTATAACATATGACGTATGTGTTATGCGTCTGTAATTATTGCAATCAGTCTTATATATATGTATACATATATATATATATATATATATATATATATATATATATATATATATATATATATATATATATATATATATATATATATATATATATACATACATATATATATATATATATATATATATATATATATATATATATATATATATATATATAAATTCTTTCTTTTGGGGGAAGGGGGTCATAATTATCAGCACATGTAACTCCCGTTCATCAGGTTTTGCCTTTTCATGCCATATTCTTCAAAATTATCTTGTAAGCATCCTGATAATCACTTCATTTTTGGCCAGTATCATCTCGGCAATTATTCCATCGTATCCAATGGCTTCCCATCTAATAGACTTCAAACAAATTTAATTATATCAAGGGGACATCATGGTTTTCATTAGCTTCTGATAAATCAATTCAATTATTCTCTTTCTATCTCCTATTCGTAACCATACTAAAGTGTTCCTCCTAACGTTGTCTTTCTGCATTCTTTGTTGTTATGACAGACCAATCTCTCTCTCTTTTCGATGGGGACATGATTCTTCTTCTTTGACGAAGTCGAGATTTTATTAATAATTCTATGAATGATTCCAACACCATAGCCACAATATCAATAGCAGAATACTTAGCATGTACTAACCCTGAATTCTTATTAGTTCCTTGAAAACTTCCAACAATCAATTTTTTTCTTCGTCTAATTTTTATAGTATCCCTATTATCATCCTGATATCCATGGCTTTCTCCTAGTAACTGAGTGTCTCAAGACTTTACTGCCACCTGACTTATATATGTTGTTAATATCACAGTATTCTTCATTAATTGTCTTCTCTTCGTCTCTTAAATTCTCTAAAATTGCAAATTAATAACTACATTCAATTGCAAATGTTTCTTTGTGCTCTTCTTCTAAAAAAATTATTGCATTAAACCTAGGTATTTTATCTACCTTCCTGACGGGTGCTATGTTTTGAATTCAGTGTGATAATGAGGAGCTGGTGATCACTACCAATATCTGCACTTCTATATCTTCTTACATTTCTCAGAGAACTATCATTTTCATAATCATATTCACTATTGCTGCTGTTACTTCTGCCCACGAAAGTATAGATTCATTCAATCCTTTTAGCTGTCTATTAGCAGGATAGCGGTAAGAAATATCAAACATGTTCTTGTGGATTATTTTGAAAGGACAAAGTTATAATATGTTAATAACATTATAGCGCATTATTGTTTATGTCTATTATTGTTTTCTGATTATTTTATTATTTATCAGAGATGACTGAATGAAGAAAATTCACTTTTGTTATGAGTCTTTCATTATTAATGGTAACTACAATTGCACAAGTTTAAAGTCTCTATTGTTCATATTCAAGATAACCCAACTAGCAAACAAAAGTTTGTGACTAAAAATTAGCAGATGTCTTTGCGAGATGGGTGAGTCCCCCCATTGAGAGTTAACAGCAGTGAGAAATTGGAGTAGAGCATATTTTAAAACCCTAGAGAGTCAAGGAGTTTGAAACTAACGGAACAAATACTGTGTAGTACACTGCAGACTTTTTTTTTTTTTTTTTTTTTTTTTTTTAACTGCCACACAGTATTAAATCATACTTTTCACTTTGTAAACATGTGTAGCGTATGTATGAGGAAACGGTGGTAACTTGTTATGTCGAATCTTATTATTGAAAAATATTAGATCGTTAAAAGTAACCCTTCCATGCAAAAAAAAATACCTAAGAATACAAATAAAATGTGTTACTGTAGAACAAATTCCTTCGTTGACAGTGAATCCCGCGAGACCAGTCGTGGAACGATCTGTCAGGATAGAATGAAACAGGGAAATGGGACGTTGACATGGTGAAAAATTTAAGTAGAGCCTTGTTATCTAAATGATGTGTTTGGGATATGAATTAACTGTATATTGTCTCGTGCATAGAACAAATGTTATTTAGAATCATTATATGTCATATCTTACGCTATAGTCAACTCTACTTATATAGGTCTAGTCTCTCCAGAGGTTTCTTCAGTTTCAGAAAGAAAAAGTATATCAATAAATAGATATAATAAATACATAAATGAGCAAGGTGGTGAATTGCCTTCCCTTTTAGAAATATTATTAATTGTACCTTTTTTATTATCTTCCTTTCATTCCACGAACGGAAAATTATAATCAGGTCGGGTATAATCAATCACAGGTATTATGTGCAGATTATATAGAAAGACAATAACCCCGCATCTAGGATGATAATAATAATAATAATAATAATAATAATAATAATAATAATAATAATAATAATAATAATAATAATAATAACTAGCTGAACTACGGACGGATATTGTTTATGAAACTGGCATTTTTCCTCGTTGATGTCACTCACTATCACGCAATTCACTGCAATGTTGCAACATTAAACATGACTATTAAGAAGGCTACAAGATAATTATGTCCATTAATCCCTGATTTTTTTTTATCTTTTTTATTTTTTTATTTTATTTTATTTATTTATTTTTTTTTTTTTGATATGTGAATTATTCTAATAACAATTTACTCCACCGCTAAAAATAACTATTCAACCCATACCGAAAAAACGTTTGCTGTGGTTTACCTATGGCATATTTCAACATAATATGGATAAAGTATATATCCATCCCATTAATCCTTAAAATTTTGTTTAGATATGTAAAGTATTCTACTAGTAATTTACGGCGCCACCGAAAATTAGCCTCCCGCGGATATCGAAAAATGGCTACTGTGATTCCTCTATGGTAAGAATATATACGGAAATTTTTAAGAATGTAGTTCATATAACACTCATCAAACGCTGTGAAAATCATTTGGATATCTGTTTGACTATATGAGTAGTTTGCTGCTCCTCACTGATTTTGTAGCTAAATGTCGTCACTTACGAATAAAACTGAAAGCCAGGCCATGCTTAATGCAGGTATGAACATTAAAATTGGAAGAAACAAAGCTTATATGTATCTTAATAATCCCAGAAAAAAATAATTTGAATGTATTTATTAGTATAGGAGTAATTGACACCGCCGCCGAAAACATAAGCTGAATTATTCTACGAACAATAACCATTCAATTCATACCGAAATGAACGTTTTCTATGGCTTTTCTATGGTACATAACGTGGATACTGTTATGGACAAAGTAAATATCAATCCCATTAATCCCTCGATCTTTCATATATAAATGTGAAGTATTCTACAATTAATTTACGTCGCCACCGAAAATCGGCCTCCCGAGGATATCGAAAAAGGGCTACTGTAACTTTTCTATGGTAAATATACATACGAAAATTCATATCAATAATTTATAACCTCCATAAAACACTGCTAAAATAAATTGGATATCTGTTAAACTCTAGGAGTAGTTTGCTCCTCCTTTTAGATTTTTTTACGCAGAAAAGTGCCTCAAGCATGCCTATAGATGACAAGAACATGAAAGTTAGCAGAATTAAATCTTATATATATATACCTAAATAATACCCTAAGATTTCATTTAAATATATTAATTGGTATTTGGAGTTATTGACTCCACAGTTGAAAATATCAGCTGCTCCCCAACACCCCCACCCCCGCTTCAAAATCTATGATTAGCGAGTGACTGGTCTACGGGTTGGGAGAGAAATCTTCGAAATTGGCATATCTTATGAGGTCACATACTTCGTTCGCGACAATAGTACTATTAATAACTTATTCTTTAATTTCTTTATAGGCTTAGTTACAATGTGTCACAAGAAGCTATTTTTCTCCAAATTCCAAAATGCCACAATTTTATAGACGTAATCTCCATTTAATAGTCCATTGTTGTAGAGACACCAATTTTGCTTACACTTTTTGAAAGAAAATATATTGGTTAT
>NC_090742.1:100592490-100597490 GCF_036898095.1 Palaemon carinicauda | reverse complement strand
TATTAACAATTTTGGGATAGTTAATTGATACTTCTCTACCCCTAAGTGTAAATAACCCTTCTACTTGGATTTTCTCACAGAGAAAGCTCCATGTAAGTTAATACTGAGGGGAGGTAGCAGCATTTGCTCGCAGAGGTATACAGGTATTTATCTCCTACTATTCCTTTATAGCTTCTATCCTAAGCTATTCTGTTGTAGATGACATTTACATGTTGATTATTAAAGTAATAATCCATTATATACTCATTTGGTTTTCCTTTCTTTACAGATGGAACACCAGATACCTTGTACGGCAGTCCACTGCAGAGCCAAGGTTAAGGACTTTTATGGTCATAATACTTGCAGGTTACATGCCCCCTGCAATATTATTTCCGGATCCCTACATTATTGGAACCCACAGGGTTGCAATATATGTTGGACATTGATGTCTGAAGGTTTTGATAATCCCAAGTCTACAGACACTAAGGATATAGCACAGTATAAATTACGTAACTGGGTGAAAGGCTTCCAAAAGATCTCTCCGGGACCTTTCCTACCTAATGATAGGATGCGTAAGCTATTATTCCCAGAGCTAAGTGAGGAAATAGTAGTGCCTCAGGAGTCAACTACGTTCCCTGAGGGCGAGAAAACCTTTGGGATCGAGGGCAAGAAGTGCCCTAAGGTAGAAGAGAAATATTTTGTATCGGACTTTCCTCCGCCTTTGCTGGCTAAAGAGCCATCGATGTCAACATCTTCGTCTTTTACCCCTCTATGGGATAATGTGGTACAATTATGTATCCAACTGAAGAATCAGATAGAGAGCTTTAGTAAACAAAGCAAAAAGTGGGAAGTAAAACACAAGATGGAACCTCGTAAAGCTCCTCTTGTTGCTTCCCACGGGTCAGTTAAACGACCTATGAATCAAGACCTTCCTTCATGCTCCTTAACCAATCCCTGGAGGTTTGCGGAGCAGATGTCGATTTCAAATGGCAATCTCTTCATTTCAGAGAAAATAGGTACTGTTCCCTTAGACAAAATCCAATTTTGGCCAAGCTCTGGGGTTTTCCCTAATTGTTGGGTTCGACTGAGGTTCGAACCAAAGACAAGGAAAAGAACGGAACAAAAGGAGGTCATGATTCTTGATCATGATAAGGCACAGACTATCCTTTCAGATAATCTGAAGAGGGCGGGTTATTCAGAGACGACAGTTTTCTCACTGAATAACATACACTCTTCTTTTCTTGCTCCGGCTTCACTCTCCTTCCCCTTTATGGGGAAGGCATTTACTTCCGTTACCAAAGCTGTAGAGGCGGGTGAGTCATGTCCCACACTCGATGAGTGCAAGCCTTTGTCACCAGCTTTTCCCGGACAGGAAAAGGTTTGGAAGGGAGTTCATTTGACATTTTCAGTAGGAAAATTAGACAAGGATGTCGCAAGCCGACAATTTAATGTATGTCTCCCTAAATTGTCCGATTTGCTCTTGTTTAATGAACATGAGTCAAAGGAGAGACTGGCGACATCCCTTTCTCTACAAAACTACATAGAGTTGTGTTCAACTTACGAGAACACCCCAGACATGCTCATGGTCTTAGCCAAAATGCATATGGCTACCTTGGTAAAGGACCTTTACGCCTTTGTGAAGGCTAGGAGAGCATGTAGAGAGTTTGTGTTTGCTGCTGCAACGGTGAAACACGAAACAAGGAAGCTAATATCTTCCAACATTTGGGGTAAAGACCTCTTCCCACAAGAGGTCATTAAGGAAGTAATTAAGAATGCCGCCATGGAAAACATAAGTCTTCCCCAAAAATGGGGCATTCCCTCAAAGAGAAAATCTTCTGTGGTTGTGGGTCCCCAACCTAAAAAGAAGATCGAAAATACTGGAAATATCTGGGCTGCTCAACAACAGCCCATTATTTTAGTGACCAAGATGCTACAGGCAGATGGTCAAAAGTCTAAACCTACTGGCAGTTCGAAGCATAAAGACGCTTCGGCTTGGAGGAACATTCCCTCAGGATCGCAGGACCTTCGATCCTTTGGTCCAGAGCCTATTCAAGATGAGCCATTGATGGGGAACAGAAATGTCCCTACTATTATCTCCTTACCTTCTCCTACAGTTCAAAACCCTCCTGGAGGAGTATACCTGAGAGCTATAGAGCATACAGGTAGTAAGAAAGCTACGGCTCATCGAGTCCCAGGGAAGGCTATTTTGTGTTCACAGGAAGGACTCAAGAAGTCTCTGAGTCATTCTGAACCTGTCGCTACTCAACAAGTTCATAATAATCTGCAAGTTCTGAATATTAATCCTTCTGAACATATGGACCTTGTTCCAACTAAGGGTGTTCGTAGTCTTGTCAGACCTGAAAGGTGTCCTCTGGAAACTTCCAGTCAACCACCCCCCTTCCTCCTGCCTAGGATTCATGTCACGGAGAGTAACATTAATCCTAGAATAGATACGTATCAGACTCACAGTCCTAAGTATCTTCATAGTGATGACCCGGTTCCTGGGACATCACAGATGCAAGATATGCTTCTAGAAGTCTTGACTTTCTGCAGCTCTAGGGTTTCGATGGCTAAAAAACCATCGAAGCCCTCAGTCACATTAGCCCCTTTTTCCCTCGGGAAGTTAAAAAGAGCTCGCGAGGTCTGTCAGGAGATTCAGCTAATCGATCAGATTCCCAAAATGCCAACAAGGGAAAGTGCTAAACTTTCCCCAGTTCGCAATAGTGACAGGCCTAGTGCAAAGTGCACATCGGAAAGATGCGTTAAGGGCCTGGAGAAAACATGCATGAAACGCTTGAAGAGATAAAAAAAGACTGAGATCAGTCCCTCTTTAATCGCTTCTTTAACAAAAGTTAAACCACGAAAGTCCCAGGACTCTGCTGGTCCTTTCGTGGGCGGGGAAGCACCCGCCACACAGGTCAGACTTCCTACGTCTGAGCTGGTCACCGAAGCGATATTAAGACGTCACAATTGAACGTCTCGTACAGTCTTAGTGATGTTACCCATCCTTTTCCTAAAGGGATGGCACCTAACAGCAGTTAATTTACATTTGATCCACGATGTGATGGTGGATACTCTATCATGGTCCAAGGCGATAGAGTTGGAATGGTCCATGGACGCAGACATATTCCCTCCCAAATGGGAACAAGTCCCGGAACTGCAGTTCGACCTCTTCATCACGAGCGTCTTCAAGAAACTACCTCGCTAAATAGCCCCATACGAGGTTCCTCTAATGGGTCTGATAGACTAGAGGAGGCCGGTCCTAGCTCCGATCCTAGGTATATTTCCGAAGGTTCAGAAATTAACTGCCTTCGGTTTATCACAGAGAACCCAAACCCTTCATTTCATGGATTTCTTGCTCTAGCGGTTAGAAAAAGGTTTGGGATCTCAGAAGGTAATATAGGATTCTTAGAAGAATACAAGGCTAAGTCTACTAAAAGACAATATGAGTCTTCCTGGAAGAAGTGGGTGGAGTTTGTTAAATCAAAAGGACCGAAAGAAATTTCTATGAACTTCTGTCTGTCCTTCTTTGTCCACCTTCATAGCCAGGGGTTGGCGGCCATTACGATAAATACGTGCAAATTGGCCTTGACTAGACCTCTCCTATATGCCTTCCAAGTGGATCTGGCAAATGAAATCTTTAACAAGATTCCGAAAGCATGTGCTAGACTTAGACCCGCAGCACCACCAAAGCCCATCTCTTGGTCTTTGGACAAGGTCTTACATTATGCCTCATCGGTGAACAATGAAGATTGTTCTCTTAAGGATCTAACCCAAAAGGTTATTTTCCTGTTCTCAATAGCCTATGGGGCTAGAGTTAGTGAAATAGTGGCTCTTTCGAGAGATGAGGGCCACATCCATTTCACAGATTTAGGAGAACTCAATCTCTTCCCTGATCCATCATTTCTCGCTAAAAACGAGCTACCCACTAAGAGGTGGGGTCCCTGGAGAATCTGTCCTCTGATGGAAGATGTCTCTCTATGTCCTGTAGAGTGTCTAAAGGTCTATCTTCGTAGAACTTCAGACTTCAGAGAAGGTCAGCTCTTTAGAGGAGAAACTTTGGGATCAAATTTATCTTTAAATCAACTAAGGGCGAAGCTCACCTACTTTATTCGTAGAGTGGATCCGGACAGTACTCCCGTCTCCCGCAGGTCATGATCCGAGAAAGATTGCTTCATCACTGAACTTCTTTCAGTACATGGACTTTGAGCGTCATCGTTCATACACTAGATGGAAATCATCCAGGGTGTTTTACAAACACTACGCAAAACAAGTGCATGAAGTGAAACACTTTGTAGTGGCGGCAGGTAGTGTTTTAAAACCTGCACCCTAATTTTTTGTGATACATTTTTTGGTTTGGGTCCTCACTTGTCCTCGGACATGTTCTGGATAGGAATCATCCAGGATGTTCTACAAACACTATGATATGCTAGTCCATGATCTGAAGCAATATGTGGTGATGGCAGGTAATTTATTTACTCTGCCGTTTATTCTACGTTGAACAGATAATTGACTAGGACTGTCAATTAAGGGGAGAGGAAGTCATCCTTTTTAAGTATGCCTTCTTTTATTTATGTGTTACCATGGTAGCACCAGCTCTGTTCTAAAATCCCAGGTGAGGAATTATACAGCTAGTTCTAGTGCCGGTATACGAAGTACATAGGGCAGTTAATGGTAACCAGTACAGGTTTTATGAAGAGCGGTTATCTTTTACCTTCTCTTCAATCTAGAGTGGCATTTCTTGACTTCATTCCTTCAAGAAAGAATACGATTCCTGTACTTGTTTCAGGTATAATCCCATTGTCAAACTACATTCGTTTTGCTATCTATCTCTTGTAGTAATTCATTTAAAATAAATGTCTATTTGAATGTAGTGCGTCCATCTTTGCCAGACAATTGTATCTATACATGCCAGACTTTTTATTTTGCTTAGAATGCCTTCTTCACATATTTGTATGTATCTAAGGTTAGACATAAGAGACACTGATGTCTTTTTGACCAAATATACAAATTGAGACTAT
>NC_090742.1:100574324-100579324 GCF_036898095.1 Palaemon carinicauda | reverse complement strand
ATTCCATGACCAATATTCAAGTTGTTTTCAAAGGTTTCCTTTATGAAACTGGACTCTATGATGTTTCTTTCTACTATGTTATTTGAATGAACCAATTTCTTTACAACTGACCAATTAATGGTGTGATTTTTATCTGTAACGTGAGCAAAGAGTGCATTATTATCTTGAGCATACCTGACACTTTTCTTATGTTGTTTAATTCTCTTTTCTAGGGCTTTACCAGTTTGACCAATATAGTATTTTTCACAAGCATTGAATGGTATACGAAAAATACTATATTGGTCAAACTGGTAAAGCCCTAGAAAAGAGAATTAAACAACATAAGAAAAATGTCAGGTATGCTCAAGATAATAATGCACTCTTGGCTCACGTTAGAGATAAAAATCACACCATTAAGTGGTCAGGTGCAAAGAAATTGGTTCATTCAAATAACTTAGTGGAAAGAAACATCATAGAGTCCAGTTTCATATAGGAAACCTTTGAAAACAACTTGAATCGTTGCCTGGACCAAATCCTAAATATAGAAGAGAAGATGCGTGTAGTCCTGAAGAAAAATGCTTCAGGTGTGACTACCCACTATGTGCTGAAATGGGATCCTGAAGACCGGACGGGTATTCATGATAATGGAGACAACGTTTTGTCCCGATTGGGTACTTATAACATACATGTTTGGAACCCCGTGATCACCTGCTACCACTCTCAGAAGTATGGACATCTTTAACCCTGGGTTAGTTAAGTTCCAAAAGGGGTACGCCATTACCAATGCGGTACCATAAATGAGACCTCAACTTTTGGACCATATAACGTCCTTATTAATAAATATATTTCAAATCTTTAAGGTTTTTATTTAACAATATCCATTCCTCAATATTATATTAGGAGTAAATTAAAAACCAATCATTTCAAATATCTATTTTGGACAATTTAGAAAAATAAGTATATAAAAGTATAAATAAATGGAAAATGATATGTAGAAAATATTTACATTATACATAAGTAACTTTGGCGAACTGCATAATAAAGTTGAATGGCATGGCAGCATTCATGCCAATTTTCAAAGTCCTAGGCTGAAAAAAACCAAATCTGTGACAGGGGTGAAAATGGGCACTGGCGTGGCCCTCGATGAAGGCACTGGGGTGGCACTCGTTGAAGGCACTTGTCGATGGTGTCCACCTGGGGCACGTCACAATATTTCTGATAAAAAAATATTATTAAAATTACTAAGAGATTCCAAAATCTCGTCAAGTCTTTTCTCAGAAGGGAATTTCTTCTGCATTTTGCCAACCTGAAAAACTGGATTTTTTCTTCTTTTTTTGTAGTTTTCCCCCTATATACTTGAACATCCGGCAGCCTAGCACAAAGATGGCAACATCACTGCATAGCGACACTATTCACCATTGTTCAATGAAAATCTCTTTAACTTTCATTAATATCACTCTGAGATATTTAGCGAAATGTAAAAGCATAGGAAATTGAAATTTCGATAGAGTTTAGTAGTGTGGTACCAAAAATGTGAAGAGCTACATCTCTGCGAGTATCTGAAGCTCTGACTTGTGCGTCCTACCCCTGTTGTATCATAACAAAGTCTTATGCGCAACACCTCGAGAACGACGCCACAGACAAAGCAACAGGATGAAACCTGGGAAAAATTGCTTTGCACCTGCGCCTTGTTCCAGATTTGGGGCCTGTTAACTTACCCAGGGTTAAAAAGATTATAAGCTAAGAATGATGATAAAGTCTGCGAGAAATGTTCAGAAAAAACATTCCACCAACGAGTGTAATTCGCAAATGCCAAAGTGTGTTAACTGCACGGAGTTAAACAAACGAAGTGACCACATACTAAATTGTAGAAAATGCAAAATTTATAACTTGCAGAAGATACTGATCATGGTTACTAAGGACATCATAAACTGTGACTATGTATATATAAAATCCAAGGGTAATGAAACTATTCAAATTCGCTCAAAATTTGGGCATACTAGATTTATCTGAAACAAGGGTAAATAACTTGGACAAGGCTAAGATCATTGACAAACACCAAGATCGTGTAGGCCTGGTGTGTGTGTTGGACTCTTTATTCATAAAGGTTACTCAAATCTCAAAATGTTAAAAAGAACTAGTGGAACAAGCTTTGAATTATTATCATTATCATTATAAATTGCCAAGCCACAATCCCAGATGGAAAAGCATAATGCTACAAACCCAGGGTCTCCAACAGGGAAAATAACCAAGTGAGGAAAGGAAACAAGGAAAAATTAGAATTTCAAGAAGAGTAACATCAAAACAAATATCTCCTTTATAAACTATAAACACTTTAATAAAACAAGAGGAAGAGAAATAAGATTGAATAGTACGCCCGAGTGTACCCGCAAGCAAGAGAACTCTAACCCAATGCAGTGAAAGTCTATGGTACAGAGGCTGTGGCACTTACCAGGACTAGAGAACAATGTTTTGGTTTTGAAGTGCCCTTCTCTTAGAAGAGCTGCTTACCATTGCTAAAGAGTCCCTTCTACCCTTACCAAGAGGAAAGGAGGCACTGAACAATTACAGTGCAGTAACCCTCGGCTGAAGAAGAATTGTTTGGTAATCTTAGTGTTGTTAGGTGTATGAGTACAGAAGAGAATATGTAAAAAAATATGCCAGACTATTTGGTGTGTGTGTGTGTGTGTGTAGGCAAAATGGAAAATAAACTGTAACCAGAGAGAAATCTCCAATTAGTACTGTCTGGCCAGTCAAAAGAACCCATAACTTCCTAGCGGTAGCATCTCAACGGGTGGCTGGTGCCCTGGCCAACCTACTACCTATAAATATATAGAAATAAACTTTACGTTTAAAAAAAGAAAAAAAAAATATCCTTTATAACAGTCTACAAACCTCCGAAAACAAGCACTAATTACGTTTTTTGAAGAAATCAATGCATTCATCGAGATGATTATCATGGAAAAAAATAAATTAGTTATATGTGGAGATTTCAATTTTTGGATATATGACGCATCAAATCCTGACGCTTTGGCATTTAGCAAGTTATTAAAATGATATCGATAAGTGAATAGTGTGGATTATATAACTACATTAACTGGGCATACGTTGGACCTAGTTTTGTGTGATTGAATGAATAATATTGTATCTAATATAAATGTTGAAGAGAAATGTACTATTTCCCCAGTGAACAAACTTGTTACGTTTAGTCTACCTCTACAGAAACATGCAATAGTAATAAGAATAAACTTTACACATAAATATTTTTCCCCCTACATTATTTATTGAAGAAATTCCACAGAAAATAAATGATTCTATCAATATTCCCTGTGATCATGAGAACCTACGTCTGTTTGGAGCTATGTGTGTTAACTCTTTTACGACCACTTATAATAAAGTGAGTGAAAGTGAAAATTATACCCTGTAACCACCGATGGAAAAGACTATAACTTAAAGACCAATCTGCTTGGTTTGATGGAGAAACTTTAGTAAAAAAGAGGGATAAAAGACGTAAAGAAAGAAAGTGGAATCGGATAAAAACTGGAAGTTCATGGGTAGAATACAAAACTGCTATGTGTCAATATAACTACCTACTAAGAAGGAAAAAAGGTGAATACTGTCAAAGATAGCTCCACCTTGCACCAACAAACATAAGTAAGATATATCGTCTCCTAAATAGTATATTAGGAAATATAAACGAAAAGAAGCTACTGATGGATACAGTGACTAGGAACTAGCAAATAATTTTCTAGTATTCTTTACAAACAAAACGGAAAATATAACCAGGTCATTTGTGAATAGTCAACATCAGATTAAGAATACACCTGACACATACACACACAAAAAATTAATAACATTTAACAACATAACACAAAATGACATCACCAGGATTATCAAGAAAGCAAAGAAAACAAACTGCGTGGTGGATCCTATGATAATGTCTGAAGTCATTGGAGAGAGAAACTATTCTAGTCTAGCCGAAATAATAATGAGAATAGAAAATGCCAGCATTGATAAATGTGAGTTCCTAAATATGAGAAAAGGGCTATAGTCACACCAAATCTAAAAAATGCTCTGGACTATCAGGAATTAAGCTTATATAGACCTATTCGACCCTATCCTTTGTTTCGAAAGTGCTTGAATACGTAATTCTTGTACAACTAGTCAGTCACTTAGAAGTAATAGAAGCCTTGCCTGACAACCAACCAGCTCACAGAAAACTGTACTTTACGAGAACAGCCATCTACTCTTTTGTAAATCATATACTGGGAATGATTGATGAAAAGAAAATGTAGTATTATAATATTACTCGATCTCAGTGCTGCTTTTGATAGTTGTGCATGAACTGCTACTAAATGATCAACGGTGTATCGGCGTTGGAGATAAAGCTTTTGTATACCTAAAAGACTACTTGGTTGGTAGAAATTACTGTCTTCAAATTGGGAACTCTATTCATCATACGAACTTTTAAACAAAGGGGTACCCCAGGGAAGTGTACTTGGACCACTCTTATTCTGCATCTATACTATTGGTCTAACGAAAATATTACAAAGGCATGGCGTGAAGTTCAAACTATTTGCGAATGACACAATTTTACTTGTCCATAAATAATATAGATGACACTGCTGAAACTCTACACCGAATCCTTGATAGTGTTAGAGAATGGGCGGTAATTAAACATCTAAAATAAATGAGAACAAAACTGAGTTCATAGTGGTGAGTTACAGAAACAGTGCGAGAAGCTTAGGTGATATTCAAATGAACATGAATAATGACCCAGTGCTGTTATCTAGTAAAGTTCGTGTTCTAGGTGTATTTCTTGACTAAAAACTTGTCTTTTAATGCCGAAATAAACAATGTAGTAAAAACTGCTGGTTATCATCCAAGTAATATTTGTTTTATAAAAAAGTACCTGAATGAAACTTCTGTAATAAAACATGTGATAAACTGTGTTATTACCAGGATTGACAACTGTAACTCCATCTTTTACAATTTACCAAAAGTAAAACATAACAAATTAC
>NC_090742.1:100562442-100564942 GCF_036898095.1 Palaemon carinicauda | reverse complement strand
AACTTTCATCGTTTGCCAGCGGAGAGGCGTTTGCTTAGTTTCAGCGCGCAGAAGTCCAGTTTCGTATCAGGGGCGTGACTCGCTCAACCACCAAAGCGGATTATGTTCTCGCGGCGATACCCGAGGACACTTTCCCAGAAATATCAGACACGCTTTGTGAACAAGGAGACACCCCAATAGCGTATGACACCCTCAAAACATACCTTCTGCAGCAGTACTCGCTGTCACCAGCCGCCCGTATAGCAAAGCGTTTTAAGCTCTCGCAACAACCGTTGGGGAACCAAAGGGCTTCGCTTGCCCTCAGGGAAATGACCAGTATCGCTCGCCTTCAACCTGCGGCAGACGGCTCTCCTCGTGAGGTGAACCTACTTCGTGCCCTTTGGATACGCCGTTTACCCGAACCTGTACGCGCTGCCATACCCGATGTTGATAGTTTACCCATAAAGGACTTGAAGACCAAAGCCGACGCCCTTATGGACAGCCACTTCAAGACCTCCATCAACGCCTCCACCCCTGACGAAGAGGATGCCTATTCAACGTCAACCGAAGCTGACATGAATGCCGTAGGACATACACGCCTACCACGTGACGTGCCGAAGCAGCGACAAAGCCGCCCACCACCCACCAATCGCTCGCGCCCCAACGAACGACTTCTACAGCCACTTACTACCTCCAATCCGCCACAGTTTTGCTACTACCACTTCAGATTCAGGGCACCCGTGAAGAAATGCGCCAAAAAACGTGTAAGTAGGCCATCGCTTGTGGCGGTGGCCTCCCGTGTTTCCAATCTTTTCTTATTACAGGATGCAGGAACGGGCGTGCGATTTCTGGTAGACACGGGTGCTTGTCATTCTCTTTTGCCAAGGAAACTCTTCAAGGCACGACGTAGTCTGTCTACATCTGCCGTCGTCCGCTTGGTAGCTGCCAACGGATCTGCGATACCCACCTACGGTTACGAGAACCTCACATTATCGTTCGGAAACGGTAAATTAAATTGGAAGTTTCTCGTTGCTGACGTCACAATGCCAATCCTCGGTGCGGATTTCCTCTCTCATTTCCACCTTCTGGTCGATGTCGCCCACCGACGATTGGTCAACGCAGATTCGTACTTGTCGACACCTCTTCAACCCGCCCCCTCTAACCTTCTTTCTCCACATCAGCGCACCCACGGATGCCTACGCCCACCTCCTCCCGTCGTACCCGGAAGTTTTCCGTCCAAAATTTCGCCAAACGCCCACGGTTCCTGCCAAGCACGGTATTTATCACCATATCAACACGACGGGACCCCCAGTCTTCGCAAAATTCAGACGTCTGGCACCGGAACGATTGGCAGCCGCCAAACAGACGTTCGCCGAAATGGAGGAAATGGGCCTTTGCCAAAAGGCCTCCAGCCCATGGTCGTCACCCTTACACATCGTTCTGAAGAAAGACGGCTCCCTCCGTCCGTGCGGGGATTACAGGTGCCTGAACATGCAAACAGAACCGGATCACTACCCCCTCCCAAACATTGCCGACGTGACCTCCTACCTGCACAAAGCGAAGGTTTTCTCTACGCTTGACCTCCTGAAGGGGTATTATCAGGTGCCTATGAACCCAGAAGACATCCCCAAGACCGCCATCACCACTCCGTTTGGTACATACACCTTCAATTACTCCTGTTTTGGCCTTCGTAATGCTGGGGCAACGTTTCAACGTCTCATGGATGGCATCTTAGGGGACCTCCCTTTCTGTGTATGTTATGTGGACGACATACTTGTGTTCTCCTCCTCAAAAGAGGAACACCTCCGTCACCTGCGCATCGTGCTCGACCGCCTGCAACAAAACGGCCTTGTAGTCCGGTACGACAAGTGTACCTTTGGCGCCAACGAAGTATCGTTCTTAGGGCACCGTATCACTCCTGAAGGAGTCCATCCCCTTCCTGAGAAGGTAGCAGCCGTTCAGAATTTCCCCACGCCCTCGACCGTCAAAGCTCTGCAGGAATTCTTGGGCATGATCAACTATTATCACCGTTTTCTGCCAGCCATTGCCGCCACTCTTGCTCCCCTCTACGCCTCCCTCAAGGGCAAGCCAAAGGACCTGAAGTGGGGTCCCCTTCAAGAAGCAGCCTTCTGCAATACAAAGAAGGCCCTACCAACTGCTGCGGCTCTCACTTTCCCTATCCCACACGCCCCTCTCCTTCTCTGCAACGATGCCAGCGACGTCGCTATTGGTGCAGTACTCGAGCAGGTGGTCAAAGGCTCGCCTCGCCCATTGGCCTTCTTCAGTAGAAAACTGTCCAAGGCAGAATCGGGTTATTCTACCTTCGATCGAGAATTGCTGGCGGTGCACTTGGGTGTCCGTCACTTTCGCCATTTCTTAGAAGGTACGCCCTTCGTCATTGGCACAGACCACATGCCTCTGGTGCACGCCTTCACTTGACAGTCTGATGTCTGGTCCGCCCGTCAACGCCGACATCTCTCCGCCGTGGCTGAATACAATTGCACCCTTCAATACGTCCCTG
>NC_090742.1:100547442-100552442 GCF_036898095.1 Palaemon carinicauda | reverse complement strand
TCTTCCCTCGCACTAAAAAGAACCTGAATGATCATGTCTCCGGTTTTGCTCTGAACATTGTCTGTCTCCCGAACATGCTATGTCCTGTTGCCTTGAGGTTTTGTATATAAGGAGAGTGTTCCAAAATAATATAACTCAGTCGTTTTCAATCTGCCTTTGAGTTCACAACTCCTCTCTCGGCTCGTCACACTAAATTGTAGAGAATGCAAATGATATAACTTGCAGAAAATACTGATCATGGTTACTAAGGACATCATAAACTGTGACTATGTATATACAAAATCTAAGTGTAATAAAACTATTCAAATTCGATCAAAAGTTTGGCACACTGGATTTATCTGAAACATGGTTAGATAACTTAGACAAGGCTAAGATCACTGACACACACCGAGATAGCGTAGGCCTGGTGTGGGTGTCGAACTCTTTATTCATAAAGGTTACTCAATTCTCAAAAGGTTAAAAAGAACTATTGGAACAAGCTTTGAATTATTATCATTATCATTATAAATTACTGAGCCACAATCCCAGCTGGAATAGCATAATGCTACAAGCCCAGGGTCCCCAACAGGGAAAATAGCCCAGTGAGGGAAGGTAACAAGGAAAAATTAACATTTTAAGAAGAGTAACAACATCAAAACAAATATCTCCTTTATAAACTATAAACACTTTAACAAAACAAGAGGAAGAGAAATAAGATTGAATAGTGTGCCCGAGTGTACTCTGGGGCAAGATACCTCTAACCCAAGGCAGTGGAAGACTATGGTACAGAGGCTGTGGCACTTACCAAGACTAGAGAACAATGGTTTGGTTTTGGAGTGTCCTTCTCTTAGAAGAGCTGCTTACAATAGTTAAAGAGTCCCTTCTACCCTTACCAAGAGGAAACAATTACAGTGCAGTAACCCTCGGCTAGAGAAGTATTGTTTGGTAATCTTAGTGTTGTCAGGTGGATGAGTACAGAAGAGAATATGTAAAGAATATGCTAGACTATTTGGTGTGTGAGTGTGTAGGCAAATGGAAAATAAACCGTAACCAGAAAGAAGGATCCAATGTAGTACTGTCTGGCCAGTTTAAAGACCCCATAACTCTCTAGCGGTAGTATCTCAACGGGTGGTTGGTGCCCTGGCCAACCTACTACCTATAGATATATAGAAAAAAAAACTTCACGTATAAAAACAGAAGAAAAATATCCTTTATAAAATTCTACAAACCTCCGTAAACAAGCACTAATAATGTTTTTGAAGAAATCAATGCATTCATCGAGATGATTATCATAGACAAAAATTGATTAGATATGTGTGGAGAATTCAATTTTTGGATATATAACGCATCAAATCCTGACGATTTGGCATTTAGCGAGTTATTAAAATGATATCGATAAGTGAATAATGTGGACTATATAACTACTTTAACTGGGCATACGTTGGACCTAGTTTTGCGTGATGGAATCAATAATATTGTATCTAATATAAATGTTGAAGAGAAATGTACTATTTCCCCAGTGTACAAACTTATTACGTTTAGTCTACCTCTACAGAAACATGCAATAGTAATGAGAATAAACTTTACACATAGATACTTTTTTTCCCCACATCATTATTGAAGAAGTTCCACAGAAACTATATAATGCTATCAATATTCCCTTTGATCATTAAAACCAACGTCTGTTTGGAGCTATGTGTGTTAACTATCTTACGACCTTTTATAATAAAGTGAGTAAAAGTGAAAAGATACCATGTCCCCACCTATGGAAAAGACTATAATTTAAAGACCTATGTGCTTGGTTTGATGGAGAAACTTTAGTGAAAAAGAGGGAAAAAAGACGTAGAGAAAGAAAGTGGAATCGGATAAAAACTGGAAGTTCATGTGTAGAATACAAAACTGCTGTGTCAATATAACTACCTTCTAAGAAGGAAAAAAGGTGAATACTATCAGAGATAGCTCCGCGTAGCACCAACAAACATAAGTAAGTTATATCGTCTCCTAAATAGTATAATAGGAAATATAAACAAAAAAAAAGCTACTGATGGATACAGTGACTAGGAACTAGCAAATAATTTTCTAGTATCTTTAAAAACGATACGGAAAATATAACCAGGTCATTTGTGAATACTCAACATCAGATTAAGAATGCACCTGACAGACAGACAAAATTAATAACATCTAACAACATAACACAAAATGACATCACCAGGATTATCAAGAAAGCAAAGAAAACAAACTGCGTGGTGGATCCTATGCTAATGTCTGAAGTCATTGGAGAGAGAAACTATTCTAGACTAGCCGAAATAATAATGAGAATAGCAAAAGCCAGCATTGATAAATGTAAGTTTCCTAAATCTGAGAAAAGGGCTATAGTCACACCAAATCTAAAAAATGCTCTGGACTATCAGGAATTAAGCTTATATAGACCTATTTGACTCTATCCTTTGTTTCGAAAGTGCTTGAATACGTAATTCTTGTACAACTAGTCAGTCACTTAGAAGTAATAGAAGCCTTGCATGACAACCAATCAGCTTACAGAAAACTCTACTTTACGAGAACAGCCATCTACTCTGTTGTAAATCATATGCTGGGAATGATGGATGAAAAGAAAATGTAGTATTATAATATTACTCGATCTCAGTGCTGCTTTTGATAGTTGTGCATGAACTGCTACTAAATGATCAACGGTGTTTCGGTGTTAGAGATAAAGCTTTTGTATACCTAAAAGACTACTTGGTTGGTAGAAATTACTGTCTTCAAATTGGGAACTCTTATTCATCATACGAACCTTTAAACAAAGGGGTACCCCAGGGAAGTGTACTTGGAACAATCTTATTCTGCCTCTATACTGTTGGTCTATCGAAAATATTACAAAGGCATGGCGTGAAGTTCAAACTATTTGCGAATGACACAATTTTACTAGTCTATAAATGATATAGATGACACTGCTGAAACTCTACACCGAATCCTTGATAGTGTTAGAAAATGGGCGGTAATTAAACATCTAAAATAAATTAGAACAAAACTGAGTTCATAGTGGTGAGTTACAGAAACAGTGTGAGAAGCTTACGTGATATTCAAATGAACATGAATAATGACCCAGTGCTGTTATCTAGTAAAGTTCGTGTTCTAGGTGTATTTCTTGACTAAAAACTTGTCTTTTAATGCCAAAATTAACAATGTAGTAAAAACTGATGGTTATCATCCAAGTAATATTTATTTTATAAAAAGTACCTGGATGAAACTTCTGTAATGAAACATGTGATAAACTGTGTTATTACCAGTATTGACAGCTGTAACTCCATCTTTTACAATTTACCAAAAGTAAAACTTAACAAATTAAAAAGCACAATAAACTGAGGAGCAAGACTTGATAAAAGGTGCCCCTCCTAGAAAAAGGATCACTTCTTTACTAATTGATTTACAATGGCTGCCAATGAAAGAGAGAATGGAAATTGAAATATGTACAATATCCCGCCAAGTTATCAGAACCGGTCATCCAAAATGCTAAAGAGAATTGCAAAATTTTGCAAAGCCAACAAACTTTGTCGACATGAGAATAGTTACAGATGGTTTCAAACCTTTGGAACCTAGATATATGTCTACTGTAGGCTCCAGAGCATTTAAATATGCGGCTCCCAGACTATACAATAAGCTCCAACGAGACATCCGAATGATTGAAGACATAACGGCTTTCAGGAGGAAACTGAAGAATTTCTTATTCGATGAGTCGTATGACAGTGACAACATATCACAGTAAACACGTGATATGAAACGCTGAGTTCCCTGAAAGAACAAGTTATAACAACGGTGGAGGTCCTGTAGAGAGTTTAGTTCCCCCTGCTGTATGGGATCGAAAAAGCAGCCGTCTAAGTAAAGTAAGTAAAGTAAGGAGAAAAACCTCCAGTTTCACCACTTGAACTAATCTTTCATCTTACATATCAATTAATCTGCATATGGCTCGAGTCCACAACCCCCCGATCATTAGATGACTTTCAAAGTTTTCCCAAAATGTCTCATGAGTCAGAGTGTGATTGACATTTCTCCAACCATAGGAGTATCTTCACATTATGTAGCTAATTACCACCGCAACAGAAGTCCTTGGTAAATCAACTAATTTAACATTTGTGGGCTCTATTGTTCTGCATACGGAGTTATCTAATTCATCCAAAAGGATTTCTACTAAAATTTTGTTTTTCTGTAACTGGACATACATAAACGCACAAACACACACACACATACATACACACACACACACACACACACATATATATATATATATATATATATATATATATATATATATATATATATATATATATATATATATATATAATAGTGGTAGTTAATTTTTCATATTTACATGTGTTTTTCATATTCATATAGGCAATATACCATACTCCTCTTAATATCTAGATGTTTTCTATACCTGGGGATTAGAGACCCAAAGGAGATTCAACTCAACGATAAGAGATTCTGGTCGGCCTCAGAATCGAACCCATGAAACTAAGGTTTTCGCCTTAGGCATTCAGCCACAAGGAGAGATAACGGTTATTAACAATTTGAACATACTTGCACTTGTCGATTTTAGTTTTTTTTTAACTTAAAATTAAAGTCAACCCATCTCCACCATTGTAGCTTGTTTTTTAGTTTGTTTTGGCCATGTTTAGTGATAATTTTCTTGAATTTAGAGGTGTTTTTTCTTTTCATATTCATATAAACCAGATATTATACTTTTCCTAAAATCTTGATTTTCTAAATACCTCGGAATCAGAGATCCAAGGGGGAATCAACTCAGAGATAATAGTTTTCTTGTCGTCCAGGGAATGAAACTTAGGCCCATGAAACTAATGTCCTATTAAACTAGCAACTAAGCCACAATGATAAATTGAAGTTGTTGACAATTGTCCCATTCTTATACTTATGGAATTAAGGTTTTTGTAATTAGAATTGTAATCAACCCCTCTGCACCATTAATGCATGTGTTTTATTACTTATTTTTCAGTTTATTTATTTCT
>NC_090742.1:100532442-100542442 GCF_036898095.1 Palaemon carinicauda | reverse complement strand
AAGTAGTGTTCGAAAAATACCTTTGAATATTTACAACCAGTATTGGCTTGTAAACCCTGAAAAGACATATACTAGAGGAAATTTAAGGAAGAAATAAGTTTTCTAGGAGCATGGCTCGAGGGCATACTAGCCAGGTCTGCCCTTCTGATAGAATAGGTGAATTTGGATCTCTGCTGTTTTAAAGATAGATTAGATCTTGTTGTATCCTCTTCAAAAAGTTGTCCACCTTTAAAAGCTTTATTCTTTAACAGGTAAGCTTTAAGGCATTCCACGGGGTACAAAAGAAGAATCTTCCTTAAGAGGGGACAATCTTCCAAGGACCCCCGCGTTTAGTGGGAAATTAATTTTTAGTAAGAAAACCAGAAAGTTGGTGAAAATCAGTCTCTCCCAATTCAGAGAATTTAATGTGACCATCTTCCCTTGGCAGTGCCACAATCTTGCCGAGTCTAGCACCAGAAGCCATGGCTAGTAAGAAGGTTGATTTCTTAGTAAGATTACTCAAAGAAGCAGAATTATTATCTATTGAGGAGACTACGAGCAAGATTGTATTCAAAGACCAAGAGATTATCTTAATGGAGAGAATTAGGTTTTAGTTTAGCAAAACATTTAAGGTTTGTATTGAATAGTTCGCTATTGAGTCTTATATTGGAAGTTTAAGGCTAAGTGATATGTCTGGATAGAGCCGATTTACTTGAGGAAATAGTTGTGGAAGCCAGACTGGTTCATATAATGTAATAAAGAATGATAAATAAAAGTCCATTGCAATCGAAGTGGGCTTATGTTTCTTAACTTCTTCCAAGAGGTCAGATATTGCCCTCTTGTAGTAAAGGACTTGTGCTGATATATAAAATCATTTCTTTCATTCAAAACTCCATATTCTCGTTTATCAGCTAGGACGAGAATGTAATTAGCTGAAGGTTTTTTGTTATCCAAGAGGAAGCGAAGACAGTCTACTATTGTACATCTTGGGACAGCAGGGGTGTCAGCAGAGTTCCAGACCAAAACTGTACCAATTGCTCGTGGGCAATTAGGAGGCCACTAATGCTGCTCTCCCCTTGAAGATCCATATTTTGTCCAGGACCTTCATAAAGAGGTCGAACCGTGAGAAAAGAAAAATGCAGGTACAATGGTTCCAATCCAGTCACATCACATCTATCCCAACTGCTTCCGGATCTAAATTCAATGCTACGTAAGGGGGAAGGTTCTTGATGAAGCTCGTCACAAAGAGATCTATTTGCAGTTCTTGGACTTGCTCTAGAATAAAAAAGAATATTTTTCTATCCAGTGGCCATTCTGTTTCCAGAGGTATGAATCTCGAAATAGCGTCCGCAGTCACATTGCCATTTCCTTCTAAATGTACTGCTTAGAGATGCCAATTCCTCCTTTTTGACAAAATGAAAAGGGCTAATATTACGTAATTTATTCGTGCAGATCTCAAACCATGTCTTTCGATGCAGTGGACTATAGTCCTGCGGTCACGAACTAATGTGAGAGTTCTACTTGGGTTCAACATCTTCAGAGAAAAACACTGCCATAGCTTCCAGAATAGGAAATTTCTCATATGTGACTGATCACTGACCCTGTACTTTCTTGGAGGGAGTATGACCCCCCAACCTCGTTCCGAGGTATCCGTGTTAATCCCAACTAATGGAGAAGGAAATCCCAGGGGAATGTGTATAGACAAGCTCTTGGCAGTGGACCATGGCTTGAACAGTTTGTACAGTAAAGACGGGGTTTTGTAGCAATGATCTCTTCAAGCATTTAATGCCTATCTTCTACAAACTTTGTTGGTATCCTTGAGTCTTGCTTTCAGAATAGGGTTTGTATCCTCTGCTTACTGAAGCGAACCTGAGATTCTTTCTCGATGACGTCTGGTGACCGTTTTTGAATGAAGCAGACACCTGATCGATCTTGCTATTTCTTTCCTCATGCCCTGAGGAAAAGAAATGAAGTGTGCCTTCAAATCCTAGTGCAGACCTAGCTACTGGAATTCGTGAGCTGGAGTTAATGTGGACTTCGAAGCCCAGTGATTGAAGAAACTTTATGACATTCAAAGCTGCTAGAAGACATGCTGACTTTATCACAGCCCATACCAACCAGTCGGTGAGATATACCATAACTTAGAAAACTTAGTCTCTAAGTTGTTGAACAATGGTCTCATCTAATTTTTTGAAAATCATTGAAGCTATGCTGAGTCTGAAAGGCATAGCTTTGAATATGTACACCTTTATTGCCAGTCTAAAACCATGGTAGAGGGAGAATTGCCGACCTATTGGAGGTGCCAGTAAGTGTCCGTAAGATCTATGGAGACGGTGTAGGTCCCCTGGGGTAGTAGGATTCGTATTTGAGAGATATTTAGCATCTGCATTACTTTTTCAGAGGGGACAAGTCCAGTATTGTTCTAAGAGTGTTCAAATCTTTCTTTGGCACACAAAATAGCCGCCCTTGAAAGTTCATGGATTCTGTACAAAGTATAACTTTCCTCTGGAGAAGACCTTACACATATTTTTCCAGGAAAGATGTTAGTTGGTAGAATCTCTTGAACTTTAGGCAGTTTTTATCTCCATTTCCATCAAGTTCCATTGTGACTAAGTTGTGAGCCCTATGATCGAAGTTCCATTGATCCTTGAAGCAATAGAGTCTTCCCCCTACCAGAAGCTCGCCATTGTTCTTTTGAAGGGCCTGCTCCTTTATTTGTCCCGCCTCTATCCCTTGTCCCATAGGTTGGCCACTTCTTCCAGATTTTCCTCTTCCACTCGCAGTTCTTCCCTGAGCTCCAATGGGTCGAAATGTAGTAGTAGCCTATTCGTAAAAAGGATTGAAGGCTGGGAGCTGTGTAACATACTGCCAGGGAACCGTGTACACAGTCTGAGGTATTTTGGGGACATTGACAGTAGTAGCCAAGAAGGTATTTTTGATTTTAAAGGGATTCCTAGGCTTCTTGCCTTTAGGATGTAGTCCTTTTCCTGGGGTAAATTTCCTCTTAGAGGATATACCTCATTTTCACATACGGCTCTGGGTTTTGTGCGCCGCCCTCTCCGTGACTTCATGCACCACCCTCTGGGGAACAGAACTTTCCTCCAAGATGTTTGAGTCAAGCACCTCAATAGTTGCAGCTTCTAGGACGTATTCTCTGCTGGTTTTACTTGCTAAAATGAATGCCTGCAGATCACGAAGGAAGGTAGCTAGATGAGTCTTGGCTAGAACCATGAAGAAGTCAGTTTTCGAATAGTTTCCAATCAGTATTTCCAAATAAGACTTGTGTGACAAAGAAGCCGCCAGTCTTTCTTTGGCCTCCAATACCAATTTCAAAAGATATTCAGGAACTCCTGCAGGTCTTTTGGCCACAAGGCACACATGACCCACCTGGTGCAGGGTACCATTGAGCGCCCCATACCATCAGTAACCTGTAAAGATACAAAAATTGCAATGAGTATTTTGCAGTTGCAATTTTTTCTTATCCACACAATGGAAATATAAAAAATTCTTTTCTCCAAATGGTAAGTTTTACAAAATATACACATTAACTAAATAATTCTACCTAGTAGTAGCTGACGCTATGGCTATACTACAATGGGAGCTCATGCCAAGCAGCTTAGAACTCTAGATGAATTCCAATAGTATGGTAGAATTAGAGGAAAGAAAAAGAACCATACGAATGGAACACCTTTCCCTCAAGATCTCAGAAAACTGAAGGTAGCAAAACCAGATACCTGTCGACCTAAGGAAGAAGAAAGCTGTGTATTGCCGACATGAGCCCACGGTCTAATATTTCCCTACCCTGCAGGTACGTCGATGTAACGCGTTGCAAAAGCTGCCAAGTCGGAAACTGACAGACAATCCCATAGGGAAATAATCAATAGTAAAATAAGGAAGTAAGGCAGATAATTTGCTAGTTGATAGAGCTAACTGCCACTCACTTAGTTGTTAACATCTGAATTATAAAAAGAATGATGGAGCATACCCATATGTTCAATGAAAGCCGTATAAAACTGCCAGGATACAAAGTATTGGATAATTCATTCAAAATCCTGACAACTAAGCAGTATCCAACCAATCAATTTAGTGGATATTGTTCCTCAGATATGATTGGAAGAGATATTAAATAATGATAGCTTACTTATAAGATATAAAAAATATGACAGGTATGAATAGAAGTTTTTCCAAACCTTTAAACTACTCTGGTGTAACAAAAAAATTGTGAGCTAAAATAGGGGAAGGAGGGTAGTCTCTTTGTGCAAAACATTAGGCTATTAATAACCTAATGTTTAAATCAACCTGCATAGTAAGATAGGGTAAACCTAACTATATGCTAAGTGACAAATGGAAAATGTCTAGGCTGGTGTAGAACCCAGCGGAGAAACCCCGGCAGCTTAGTTCTGCCATAAACCCCTGAAGCCAGACCTTTTAAAAAGGATGGGTGAAGGAGAACGCAGTCAATAAGATCAAGGCGGTTACTAAGGCGGCTTAGTGAATGTTCCTTACAAATAAAAAGGTGGAATTCCTTAGCCTACCCATATTTTAGGGCAACGGCAATCAAGCCTGCAAGTGTAGAACTAATGCCAAATGTGGTATCCACCAAATCCAGGGAAATCCAGACTAGGCAAAGGAACTGAAGCTCCAGAGCAGGAAAGACATATCCTAAAGTTGAAAGAAGGTGTCGACTAAATGCAAGGCGGCTGCTAAGGCGGCAAAAAAGAATGACCCTTTAACTAGTATCTATTTCTTTGCCTACCTAAGTGTGGGATAACGTCAACCCCAAGCTGGCAAGTCTAGATATATAGTAATCAAGGAGTCCTCAATTGTCAGTGAAAATATGACTAAGCAAAGTAACTAGAGTTCCACGGACAGGAGGACGTAGCCTAGCAGCGAAGGAGAAGAAGAAGCCTACTTTACATGAGACTGCAGCTCAGAGGGTTAAGAAAACGAAGCTATATATAGGATTATTCTCTTGTCTTCCTATATATTAGGCTAATAGCCACACCAAGCTGGCATGTGTAGGCATATAGCAACCAAGGAATCCTCTGATGCTAAGAAAAAATCAGACTAGGCAAAGGAACCAAAGATCCACAGCAAGATGGACGTAGCCTAATAGGGAAAAGGATGATTGATAACCTTAGAAAGTAGTAAGGCGGCGGAAAAGGGAGGCCTTGATGTCAGTATTAAAACAAAACCGCATTTGTTCAAAGGGATATGCTGTAAGTATGCAAAGAAAACAAATTCTCCCAACTATCTGTCATTTAACCAGAAACTAAGGACTGTAGCCCAAGAGAAGGTTAAGGTGGCAGGAAAGGAAGGCCCATCTGTCGATATTAGAACAGAACTGATTTTGTTCTAAGGGACCAACAGTAAGCAAGAAAGGGGATCGAATTCCCTCGACCAGTGCTATCTCTCCAAATACTAAGGCTCAGAGTAGATAAGAACGGAACATTACCGACCTAAGTCGACAGTGATCCGACTATCTATAAACTCCCAAGTAAATCCCTTCAAGAAGGCAGTACCCAGCTATGATGCATCGATAGCAAGGGAGGTGCGCCATCCACCACAAGAACCATATGGATCTGTGGCAAGAAGGGGGGAAAGGGAATGCTAGCCTAAGGTATAGACTAACAAGACAAGCATACAACAAAGTAAATGCCTAGCCTAGAATAATAAAAATAAGTGTTAGGATATATATACAAAACACTTAAAACAGGATAGGTAAGAAATTCATGTAAAATAACAAGGAATTGGAAATCATGAGCTCCTGGCATCAGCCAAGCGAAGGAATCAAATAAAAAAACGTACACCAAATTATCGACCAAAACAAACCACAGACTACTCAACTTAAGAGGACTGTCTGCTATTCTCTTTGACATAACCAATTGAAAAAATAAAAAAAATCATTGTATTGTTTCAATGTATGCAGTAGAATGTCGTACAAGCTCTCCAAAGTTTCAGCCGATTATTTCCACAAACAAAGAATATAAAGCGGTCTTTAAATGATTACGTTATCCTTACTGCGTCACCTACATGCCTGAGTTTGACAGAGTCGTCTTTGCATGATTATTTTTGCATATATATATATATATATATATATATATATATATATATATATATATATATATATATATATATATATATATATATGTGTGTGTGTGTGTGTGTGTGTGTGTGTGTGTGTGTGTGTGTATAGGGATTTTTTTTTTTAAATCTTGTACGTCTGGCAGAGATGGAGGACATTGGTAGATGGTACGCGAATTTAAAAGACGATCTACGAGAGGACCACCTGGAGTTTCCTAGGACGTATAAAAGTTATGATGCATGTGTTTTTGTTTACTTCCATTTCGCATGTACATTGTGTTTTCACAATGTCCTCGTGAACTTTATAGTATGGCCAAAGAACAAAAAGTAAGCAGAGAGCAACAAAAAAAGAGTCAAGACGATAGGGACACATGAAAAAAGAGTAAAAAGCTGGAACATTCTAACTAAAATTCAGGCAACAGTAAGAGGCCGCTGCAACTCATGACACCCTTAAAACAAATGTATTAGTACGCTTAGGGTGTAAATACTTCAAATTGGGAGCCTTCATGTTGGAATAAACATTAACAGTGCAAAGTAAGGATATAAAAATTATAATATTTAGTTTATTTCTATGAAAAAATTTAAAATTTTCAGTAAATCACTGGGAGCTCGGAACTCAAAAACATACTTATTTACACATTAATACAATTTTCTCACTGTTCAATTTTAGAGGGAAAGACATCATTGAAAAGAGGAATACAAATATATTTCATGATTATGTTATGTATAGATGAGCAAAAATAGATAAAAATTCATAAAGAAAAACAAAAAGGAAACCATAAATTCTGTCATACACAGCTATTAAGTTAAAAAAAGTAGTTCTCATAACACGATTTTCAATAAAACTGGTGTCATATTTGTGCAGAAAAATGTACCTAAAAATCATTTAAGTCATGATTTTTTTTCTAATAAATCAAAAAGGTTTTGATCAAATGATTTGATTTTTTTTGTATGATGATGGTATTATATATGTTTAAAACATATAGAAATTGTGTATTTTGAAAAACAAAAAAAAAAGATGCAGGACATAGCATACTGTTCCCTTAGGGTGGCCGGCCGGCTAATGCCGTTTTTAGGAATAGGACTTTCACATTCATACCACTTAATAAAGTCACTTAGGACATTTCCAAACTGCTGAGGAATTTTGCCTCTGACCGTTGGTTTTGTTACGCCACGGTGATTTATCCTGCAAATGAGTGGTTTTCAAATTCTATCTCCTCCCTCGGTAATTAGGGTTAAGACCTTACTACCCTTTTTTTCTAAAAGTCTATTTTTCTAAATATGCATTTTTTCATTATGGTAAAAACATAATTAGGGGAAAAAATAGGAAAATGAATTGAAAAATATGGGTAACAATTGTTTGTTTTATAATGAGTTTCTAAGTCATATACCGATTTTCAATGCTATAGCTTTAAAACTAAGGGAAAAGATTATATTTTAAGGTCAATGAGAATAGCTTTGAAATACTGGCATTCAAAGTTTTTCTTTGTATTTTTACAAAGACCACATTAATAGATCATGATTATTATGGATTTTATGTTCCTTCGGAATATTAACAAACCAAAACAAAGATATTTATCATAATCGAATCATAAATGAAGATCCCTTTGCTCAATATTTTGCTTTTCTATGAGAGACAGTCGTTGCTTCATCTCTGCTAATTTCGCCGATATTAAACACTTCTGAACTCTTCTTAGAACGATTTTTTCTTTCTCCTTATATGAGCGAGATGTTGAAATTGTTTTTTTTTTTCTCTTTACCATGTTGAAAATCTGGCCGAAACTAAAAAAAAAAAAAAATATCGTGTAATACATCATCTTGTGAGTCAAGGAATCTATAGACATGCCATTGCTCATAATTAGTTTTGCATCAAAATGTAATAATTATCAAAATTTATGATAACAAGAACTTCTGCATTTTCTTGTAGGGAACAATGTTTTGGGTTTATTGAATTACTTTTACTAAGTATCTTGTAACTATGAAAGTAAGAGAAATCTTGAGAAAATATTTCGTATTCTCCATTGCCATGCGATACTCAGTGATTTTTTTTTCAGGATTTTGTGTTTTTCTTCCTATACCCCCATATATTGGGATACAAAATCGGCCCCTTTAAATGGAGAAGCAGAAGTAGAAGCATCCATAATAAAAAAAAAAAAAAACTTCTAAACCTTTGTGAAATATAAAGCAGAGGCTCCCAAGGCACCAATCAAAATGACACTGCTAAAAGGAATGGAGACTAGCATCGGTGTTCGTATCAACACACTGGTATCAAAGTTTTAACGGCTCCCCCAACGTTATCAATCTTATCCTATGTCCATCTAGAATAGGTTAACTCTCTTCGGGGTAGGATATCCGTGGTTGTATTCAAACACGTCCCTCTTACATACACGATATTTTTCGTGATATTTGCCCCGGGTGTAGTAACCCCGTGATATCTTTACATAGAAAATTCTCTAGTATATCACTCGCTGAAATATCATTAGTAGAAAGCTGCCAAGAGGAATTTCCATCAGGACGACATAGCTCGAGCCAAAAAATGCTACATATACCCTTCGGTATTGTATTCGCTCTGCCACAGAATCACAGATCTATAGGGGAAGTTCTTTCTCGGACACGTAATTTTTCACAACCAAGGTGCTGAGCCCCGGTTGTGAGTACAAGTAAGGGTAAACACTTGATTTAGCCTATTATCTTGTGAGGAAAATGATTTTCTTCTTACTTGGCTTTATTTAATCGTGTCACATTCAGGAATTGTATTAAGACTCGAAATAAACCGATCTCCACCATCACAACTGATTGGTGAATATCTAACCCTTGGTTGTTTCATGATATTACAGATTCTAATACAATTATTGATAAGATAACGAGAGCTAACTTATATTCCAGTTTGACAGTACTACACAGCCTCCTTCTCTCTGGTTACGGCTCATTTTCCTTTTGCCTAAAGATACACTGAATAGTTTCAATTATTCTTTACATATTCTCCTCTGTCATTATACACCTGACAACACTGATATTACCAATTATTCCTCAGTGACTGTAAGGGGCTAGCTACTGCAATGTAGTTGATCAGTGGCTACTTTCTTCTTAGTAATGGTAGAAGAGACTCTTTAGCTATGGTAAGCATCTCTCCTAAGAGCGGAACACTCCAAAATGAAAATATTGTTCTCTGGTCTTGGATAGTGCCATAGCCTCTGTACCATGGTCTTTCACTGTCTTTGCGTAGAATTGCCTTGCTTGAGGGTATACTCGAGCATACGATTCCATATCTCTCTCCATCATGTTTTTTTTTTTTTTTTTTTTATTTTATATATGAGATATTTATTTTAGTGCTTTTTCTGTTCTTAAAATATTTTAATTGTTAAATACTTTTCTTGTAGTTTCTTTTTTTCCTTTCTTCACTGAGCAATTTTCCTTGCTGGAGCCCTAGGGCTTTTAGCATTCTTCTTTTCCAACTAGGGTTGTAGCTAAGGAAGTAAATGTAATAATAAGAATAACCTCAACAAAACTATGGGTATATTTTTTTTTTTTTTTTTTTTATAAAATTATACATTAAAATGTCAGTTCCTGTCCATAGGTTAAGGCAAATATGAACGTTGGAAAATATCCAGGCTCTTAATGTTTAGAAAAAATTAAAGGAAAATAGTTTCAATTTTCCTTGATGGTCAGTGTCTCGATATTTTTGTCCGTTGGTATTTTCCTTGAGGCTACGTATGGAAAGGAACTGAATTTTCAACAAATAATTTTATTTGCAAACACCTGCGCACAGTTTTGGTTTCACAAAAATTATGTTGTATGTAGTAGTCGTATTTCTTTTTTCTTAAAGCTTTACTGTTCTTTTTATGCTTTATATAAAAGTCAAATGTGAAGTGGATGTGCAGGGGAAATATTTAAAAAAGTGATAATTGAGTTGAGAAGATTAATGGATTTCCGAATT
>NC_090742.1:100519863-100522363 GCF_036898095.1 Palaemon carinicauda | reverse complement strand
TGATAGGGCCTTCTTTGCATTGCAGAAGGCCGCTTCTTGAAGGGGACCCCACTTCAAGTCCTTTGGCTTGCCCTTGAGGGAGGCGTAGAGGGGAGCAAGAGTGGCGGCAATGGCTGGCAGAAAGCGGTGATAATAGTTGATCATGCCCAAGAATTCCTGCAGAGCTTTGACGGTCGAGGGCGTGGGGAAATTCTGAACGGCTGCTACCTTCTCAGGGAGGGGATGGACTCCTTCAGGAGTGATACGGTGCCCTAAGAACGACACTTCGTTGGCACTAAAGGTACACTTGTCGTACCGGACTACAAGGCCGTTTTGTTGCAGGCGGTCGAGCACGATGCGCAGGTGACGGAGGTGTTCCTCTTTTGTGGAGGAGAACACAAGTATGTCGTCCACATAACACACAGAAAGACATGAGACGATGAAACGTTGCCCCAGCATTACGAAGGCCAAAACAGGAGTAATTGAAGGTGTATGTGCCAAACGGAGTGGTGATGGCGGTCTTGGGGATGTCTTCTGGGTTCATAGGCACCTGATAATACCCCTTCAGGAGGTCGAGCGTAGAGAAAACCTTTGCTTTGTGCAGGTAGGAGGTTACATCGGCAATGTTTGGGAGGGGGTAGTGATCCGGTTCTGTTTGCATGTTCAGGCGCCTGTAATCCCCGCACGGACGGAGGGAGCCGTCTTTCTTCAGAACGATGTGTAAGGGTGACGACCATGGGCTGGAGGCCTTTTGGCAAAGGCCAATTTCTCCATTTCGGCGAACGTCTGTTTGGCGGCTGCCAATCGTTCCGGTGCCAGACGTCTGAATTTTGCGAAGACTGGGGGTCCTGTCGTCTTGATATGGTGATAAATACCGCGCTTGTCAGGAACCGTGGGCGTTTGGCGAAGTTCTGGACGGAAAACTTCCGGGTACGACGTGAGGAGGTGGGCGTAGGCATCCGTGGGTGCGCTGATGTGGAGAGCGAGGTTAGAGGGGGTGGGTTGAAGAGGTGTCGACAAGTACGAGTCTGCGTTGACCAATCGTCGGTGGGCGACATCGACCAGAAGGTTGAAATGAGAGAGGAAATCCGCACCGAGGATTGGCATTGAGACATCAGTAACGAGAAACTTCCAATTGAATTTACCATTTCCGAACGATAATGTGAGGCTCTCGTAACCGTAGGTGGGTATCGCAGATCCGTTGGCAGCTACCAAGCGGACGTCGGAAGATGTAGACAGACTACGTTGTGCCTTGAACAGTTTCCTTGGCAAAAGAGAACGACAAGCACCCGTGTCTACCAAAAATCGCACGCTCGTTCCTGCATCCTGTAAAAAGAAAAGATTAGAAACATGGGAGGCCACCGCCACAAGCGATGGCCTACTTACACGTTTTTTGGCCACTGACAATCTTTGGAACATTTCTTCGCGGTTGCCCCGAATCGGAAGTGGTAGTAGCAAAACTGCGGTGGATGGGAGGTAGTAAGTGGCTGTAGAAGTCGTTCCTTGGGGCGCGAGCGATTGGTGGTTGGTGGGCGGCTTTGTCGCCGCTTCGGCACGTCACGGGGTAGGCGTGTATGCCCTACGGCATTCATGTCAGCTTCGGTTGACGTTGAATAGGCATCTTCTTCGTCAGGGGTGGAGGCGTTGATGGAGGTCTTGAAGTGGCTGTCCATAAGGGCGTCGGCTTTGGTCATCAAGTCCTTTATGGGTAAACTATTGACATCAGGTATGGCAGCGCGTACAGGTTCGGGTAAACGGCGTATCCAAAGGGCACGAAGTAGGTTCACCTCACGAGGAGAGCCGTCTGCGGCAGGTTGAAGGCGAGCGATACTGGTCATTTCCCTGAGGGCAAGCGAAGCCCTTTGGTCCCCCAACGGTTGTTGCGAGAGCTGAAAAAGCTTTGCTATACGGGCGGCTGGTGACGGCGAGTACTGCTGCAGAAGGTATGATTTGAGGTCGTCATACGCTATTGGGGTGTCTCCTTGTTCACAAAGCCAGTCGGATATTTCTGGGAAGGTGTCCTCGGGTATCGCCGCGAGAACATAATCCGCTTTGGTGGTTGAGCGAGTCACGCCCCTGATACGAAACTGGACTTCTGCGCGCTGAAACCAAGCAAACGCCTCTCCGCTGGCAAATGATGAAAGTTTGAATGGAGCGGCCGCAGCACCAACTGCCGTAGAGTCCGCCATAGTACCAACGATGAAGGGGCGAAGGTGTGGGGGTGGAAGGCGGTGGGAGCGAGTCGACTACCGGGGGCCGAGAGAGGAGTTGTGAAATCAAAGGCAGATTGGAAACGACTGAGTTATATTGTTGTGGAACACTCTCCTTATATACAAAACCTCAAGGCAACAGGACATGACAAGTTCACAAGACAGACAATATCACAGAGGAAAAACCAGAGAGGAATTTTCATGTTCGTTTTAGTGCGAGGGAGGAGCGAAGATACAAGCATAATATATACAAAAGGAATTATGTACAATTGTGTGAAACACGGTTGGTACAATATATATATATATATATA
>NC_090742.1:100509863-100514863 GCF_036898095.1 Palaemon carinicauda | reverse complement strand
CCCCTTGAAGGTGAACTGCTGACATATGCCATCTCTTCTTTTCCGCTAGGCGGAAGATGGACAAAATCACTTGGTTGATTTGGGTCGATCTCGAGCCTTGACGATTCAGGCATCTCATTATCACCTCGCTGTCCAGGATCAGTCTTATATGTACTGATTTGCGAGGGGAGAGTTTCTTCAGCGTCAGAAAGACTGCCATGGCCTACAAAATATTGATGTGGAAGGTCTTGAATAGAGAAGACCAAGTCCCTTGGACTTTCCGTTGATGGAAATGACCTCATAAGCCTTCCTTCGAGGCATCCGTATGGATGGTGACTAAAGGTGGAGGTGGTTGCAAGGGCACGGTCCTCTTTAGGTTCTTGGCCTTCGACCATGGCTTGAGAAGTGATCGTAGTACGGTCGGTATCGGTCTTCTTTGATCTCTTCGAGCGTTTGATGCGTATCTTCTTCAGAATCCTGACGCATCTTTTAGCTGTGCTCTTAGCACTGGGTCTGACACTGATGCAAACTGGAGAGAGCCCAGTACTCTTTCCTGTTGGCGTCTTAAGATCCTGTCGGATTTCAGTCGTTTCTTGACAGATCCTGCTATCTCTCTTCTCTTTCCTTGGTGGAATGGAGAGACGGCGTGACTTTAAGTTCCAATGGATTCCGAGCCATTGAAACTCTTGAGCTGGAGATAGTCGAGACTTCTTGACGTTGATCTTGAATCCCAGATGTTCCAGGAACTGGATCACTTTCTTGGATGCTTGCATACACTCCGTCTTGGATGCTGCCCCACACCAGGCAGTCGTCCAGGTACGCTACTACCTGGACACCTTCTAGGTGTAGTTGTTGAACGATGCGTCTGCAAGTTTTATAAAAATCCTTGGAGCTTTGTTTAGCCCAAAGGGCATTCCTCTGAAGACGTACTTTTTCTTCTGTAGCCTGAATCCTGGGTAGGAGGAGAGGTGGCGGTTGACTGGAATATACCAGTAGGTATTTGCAAGGTCTATCGAGACTATGTACTCCCCCTTTTGGTAACAGGGTCCTTATGTTTTGAAGGATTAACATCCTAAACTTGTTGTTTTCTCTGAACTTATTGAGTGGCGACAAGTCCAAAAGGACTCTGAGTTTGTCTGAGTCCTTCTTGGGAACACAGAACAGCCTTCCTTGGAATTTGATGGACTTTGCTCTCCTTATCACGCGCTTGCTCAAAAGTTCTAGGGTGTATTCTTCCAGTACGGGGGTGGAGTGTTAAAAGAATTGAGGAAATATAGATGGAGCCTCGTGGAGTGTTAAAAGAATTGAGGAAATGGTCGTGGAGTGTTAAAAGAATTGAGGAAATGGTGGTGGAGCCTCGCTCCATCTCCATCCAAGTCCGTTCTTGATTAGGCTGTGGGCCGAAGGATCGAAGGTCCAACGATCCTGAAATTGTTGGAGTCTCACTCCTACCTGAAGCAACTCATTGCTTCTGATATCTGGAGGATTTACCTCCTTGACCGCGTCCTCCCTTACCACCTTTACCTCTTTGGTGGTATCTAGAGGGGCCCCGTTTTGACCCTCTATCCTTGGGAGCATCTGGGGAAGACTTCCTCTTTGCTGACATGCCCCACTTCGGAGTAGGTTTCTATTTTCCGTAGCAGCCTTGTCTACAACTTCCTTGATCACTTCACTCAGGAAGAGGTCTGTACCCCAGATATTGGAAGCTATCAGCTTCCTGGTTTCGTGTTTTACTACTGCGGAAGCAAACACAAACTCTCTACATGCTCTTCTGGCTTTAACAAAGCCATAGAGGTCCTTAACCACAGTATCCAAATGAATTTTGGCCATGACCATGTTCATGTCCCGGGTTTTTACTATTGCTTGCCGTCATCTCAAGACAGTTCTGCAGAGATAGAGATGCGGCCAGTCTTTCTTTTGTCTCTTGCTCCCTATGCAAGAGAAAATCAGACAGCTTAGGGAGATTTTCGCTGAACTGGTGTCCAGCGATATCTGCCTCCAACTTCCCAACTTGAAAGGTAAGGTGGACTTCCTTCCAGTCCTTATATTCCATGGGTAGGCTAGAGATAATGGTGTACGCTCGTCGAGTGTAGGGCAAGGTTTGCCTGCCTCTATTGCCATCATAACAGCTTTAAAAGCCTTTGCTGTAAAAGGAAAGGCTATCGAAGTTGGAGCAAGAAAGGTGGGGTGCTTCTTGCTAAGGGCTAACACTTTAGAGTTATTGTAGCCTTTCTGCTTCAGGATACTTGACAAAAGAGCCTGAGCTTTCTCATGGTCAAATACTATGACCTCCTTAAGTTCCATCTCTTCCATCGATGCTGGTTTTCAGCTTCAGACGGACGAAGCAGTCTGGTAGGCTTGAAAGCTGGGCAGAAGTCAACATCTTCGATAGGGACGGTCCCCAACTTCTCTGATATAAAGATCTTGCCATTTGTAATAGGCATGTATTCTGCATACCTGCAGGGATTAACGTCAGAGCAAGGTGGGAGATCTTGAACCCTGAGTCTCTTGTGAGACACACGGGATGCAAGTTGGGCTATTTTCTCTCCAGTTTCACTTCCCTTTCTTCACCTTGTTTACGAAGACTCTCCATCAGCACAGTGAGATTGGCCAGTGCCTGTCTCACGTCATCTGTTGGAGGGGCAGAAGATGTCAAAGGTAATGGCTCTGGAGCTGAAACTGACGGAAGGGACTCCGACTCAACCTCATCATCTTCTTTAGGACTCAAGGTGGACTTCTCCTCGAAACCTTCCGCTAGAAGGTCATTTTCAGTATCCGAAGACACCTTAGACATCCTCTCCTCTTGAAGGATGTCCATGCCTTGCATTGCGTCGGTGACATCCGTATCTACGGCAATCTGGACACAAGGGATCTCAGGTCGTGGCTGGGGTATGACAGCTTCCATACACACTTTTGGGAACAGCAAGGAGAGCATCCGTTCGCTAGGAAGGTAAGGTCCCGTGGCGTTCTTCTGAAAGCCACGAACCCATCTGCGCAGCTTCTCTCGTCCTGCATCCTTGACTCCGCTGTCTTGGGGTCATCAAAAGCCTCGGTAACCAAGGCCTTACAAATCTTGCAGTCCTGGGGGTCCCAGTACCGAAGAGATCCCTTGGAAATGGCGCAGGAGGCATGAGTCCTCCACTCTGCATGGCCACAGAAAGTCTTTGCTCTTTACATTGCAGAAGACTTGTTTGTACTTTGGATGGTCCTCCTGTAAAGAGAGGAAATTTGAATGGGTATGCTGTAGTTTATCTCACCTGATAAACAACTATATTAAATATTATTGTTAATATTTTAGTATTATAGCTTAGGATAGACAAGTTAGAAAGGAACTAGGAAAGACACATAATTGTATTTCCTGCCCAGCCAATTGTTGTGACCTCCCCCAAAATTAAAACCTAGAGTTTTCCTATTCAGGAAAGCCAAGGGAAGAGTTCTAACCCTTATGGGTAGATAAATTAACTTAACATTGACCTTTCCCAAGGTTTTAATAATGTGGGGTAAATGGTAACTGATCATCTATCAGTCTGTTGAAAGAAATCTTTTCCTTCAATATATGACTGGTCTCAACAATAGACTGTGCAAGGATACACAGGGTGTGTTGGAAAATAACCACTGTATAATATATACTATAGTTTTCTATCTGCAATATGATCTGTACAGCAAATATACTGGCTACTGTATAATCATATAATGTAGTTTAGCCGGCATGTTGCCAGCTAGGCTAGCAACTGGCGGGACGATCCAGCCGGCAGGGTAGCACCTGGCGGCACCGGCCCAGTCGGCATTTTGCCGGCTAGGTTAGTACCTGGCGGCACTAGCTGATAGGGAGAGAGAAAGCATGGAGTGAAGAGTTACCTTATCAATGTTTGTCAACAATTATAAGGGTGTAAGTGTTTAATCTTACTGCCTTCTTCCAAGATGAGGATTCAAATGGAAGGGGAAAATGAATCATTCAAGCTTCTATCCAACCACAAAACCATTGGCGGTCACTGCCAGTCCCAGGTATGTGGATGGCAGTCCAAGAGAGGACTGAAGAACCCTCTACAGAATAGTGGTCTCCCACTGGCAGCCGCCACAGCCGGCACAGCTTGTCCCAGAGCCTTGCGTCCATGCCAAAGACGGAGCGACTAAGCATATGCTTATGTAGGAGCCCGGCTGGCCCCACAACCTACCGGCAAGCGGTGAGATTGTAGGACGACGGCCACAGGGTTGCGATGGCTAGGCCATTGCTAAAGGACAGATGGGGCCGGGTAAAGGGTCCTGTATAAAGTGTGTGAGAAGCGGCAAGGATGCCGCCACTACCACACAAGGAGAAACTCTGTTTCAATATCGGTGCCATCCTAGGCGGCAGAATAATATATATTCCTCAGCGTAGGGTCTGCCGAAGTAGTGTTAAGAGGAGGTTGCAAGATTGCCGCCGTCTCTGAACAGAGAAGAAACATCGTTTCAGTGTCAGCGCCTTCCTAGGCGAGCAGAGGAATATCTATTCTTCAGCCTAGGGACTGCCAAACATAGGACTAGTCTTCTAGACCGCAGAGGAGAAGGTGGCGGCATCATACAAATACTTCAAGTGTGGCTTAGTGAGGCATAGCCTCCTATGCCGGCAGCTGAAAGCCGGCAGGGGAGTGACTACTCTCCCTGCTGCCCTGCCACCGGTAAAAGACTGCATTCTCTGAGGTTCTGTCGAAAACCCAAAGCCAGCTATACGCCGGCAAGGGTAAGAGACAGAACACACTAGCCTACTCTATGACAAGACCAAGATAGGGTTGTAGCCAATGGTGGCACTCAGAGGAAAGGAGGGATTACCATTAATCTCCACAGGAGACGAGTATCGATTTATATAATAATTCTAGGAGATCTGTATCTCCAGCTGAATTGATAAAACGATACACGAGGCTAAACAGGGAACATGTATGAAAGTATACTAAAGCGCCTAGGCTAGTAGCATAACTCCAGGCGAGATTCGGTTACCTAAATCGCCAAAACTCTAACGTATACGATCGATGAGGAAGAGGAAA
>NC_090742.1:100494863-100504863 GCF_036898095.1 Palaemon carinicauda | reverse complement strand
GGGAAGTTAACTTTTAGTAAGAAAACCAGAAAGTTGGTGAAGATTAGCCTCTCCTAATTCAGAGAATTCAATATGACTATCTTCCCTTGACAGTGCCACAATCTTGCTGAGTCTAGCACCAGAAGCCATGGCTAGTAAAAAGGTCGATTTTTGAGTAAGATCACTCAAAGAAGCAGAATTATTATCTATTGAGGAAGCTACGTGGAAGATTTTATTCAAAGACAAACAGATTATCTTAAGGGGGAAAATTTGGAAGTTTAAGGCTAAGTGATATGTCTGGATAGAGCCGATTTACACAAGGAAATAGTTGTGGAAGCCAGACTGCTTCATATAATGTGATAAAGAATGATAAATAAAAGTCCATTGCAATCGAAGTGAGGCTTATGTTTCTTAACAAACTCCTGCCACTTCTTCCAAGAGGTCAGATATTGCCCTCTTGTTGTAAAGAACTTGTACTGATATATAAAATCAATTCTTTCCTTCAAAACTCCGTAGTCTCGTTTAGCAGCTAGGACGAGAACGTAATTAGCTGAAGGTTTCTTTTTATCCAAGAGGAAGCAAAGACAGTCTACTATTGTATATCTTGGGACAACAGGGGTGTCAGCAGAGTTCCAGAACGAGAGGGTGCCAATTGCTCTTGGGCAATTAGAAGGCCACTAGTGCTGCTCTCCCCTTGAATATCCATAGTTTGTCCAGAACCTTCATAAAGAGGTTGAACCGTGAAAAAAAATAAATGCAGTTGCAATGGTTCCATTCCAGTGACATCACATCTATCCCAACTGCTTCCGAATCTAAATTCAGAGCTTCGTAAGGGGGAAGCTTGTTGATGAAGCTCGTCACAAAGAGATCTATTTGCAGTTCTTGGACTTGCTCTAGAATAAAAAAGAATGTTTCTCTATCCAGAGACCATTCTGTTTCCAGAGGTTTGAATCTTGAAATAACGTCCGCAGTCACATTGCCAACTCCTACTAAATGTACTGCATAGAGATGACAATTCCTCCTTTTTGACAAACTGAAAATGGCTAATATTACGTAATTTATACGTGCAGATCTCAAACCATGTCTTTTGATGCACTTGATCACGAACCAATATGGGAGTTCTACTCGGGTTCAACATCTTCAGAGAAAAATACTGCCATAGCTTCCAGAATATGAAATTGCTCAAATGTGACTAATCACTGACCCTGTACTTTCTTGGAGGGAGTATGACCCCTCAACCTCGTTCCGAGGTATCTGTGTTAATCACAACTAATGGAGAAGGAAATCACAGGGGAATGTGTATTTACAAGCTCTTGGCTGTGGACCACGGCTTGATCAGACTGTACAGTAAAGACGGGGTTTTGTAGCAATGATCTCTTCAAGCATTTGATGCCTATCTTCTACAAACTTTGTTGGCATCTTTGAGTCTCACTTTCAGAATAGGGTTTGTATCCTCTGCTAAATGAAGCGAACCCAAGATTCTTTCTCGATGACGTCTGGTGACCATTTTTTAATGAAGCAGACACCTGGCCGATCTTGCTATTTCTTTCCTCTTACCCTGAGAAAGAGAAATGATGTGTGACTTCAAATCCTAGTGCAGACCTAGCCACTGGAATTTGTGAGCTGGAGTTAATGTGGACTTCGAAGCCCAGTGATTGAAGAAACTTTATGACATTCAAAGCTGCTAGAAGACATGCTGACTGCGTTGCAGCCCATACCAACCAGTCGGTGAGATATACCATAACCTGAAAAACTCGGTCTCTAAGTTGTTGAGCAATGGTCTCAACTAATTTTTTGAAAATCCTTGAAGCTATGCTGAGTCTGAAGGGCATAGCTTTGAATACGTACACCTTTATTGCCAGTCTAAAACCATGGTAGAGGGAGAATTGCTGACCAATTGGAGGTGCCAATAAGTGTCTGTAACATCTATGGAGACGGCGTAGGTCCCCTGGGGTAGTAGGATTTGAGTGATAGCATCTGAATTACTTTTTCAGAGGGGAAAAGTCCAGTACTGTTCTAAGAGTGTTCAAATCTTTCTTGGGGACACAAACTAGCCCCCCTTGAATGTTCTTGGATTCTGTACAAACGATAACTTCCCTCTGGAGAAGATCTTACACACATTCTTTCAGGAAAGGTGTTGTAAGCTGGAAGAACCTCTTGAACTTTGGCAGTTTCTATCTCCATTTCCAGCCTAATTCCAGTGTGAGTAAGTTGTGAGCCCTAAGATCGAAGTTCCATTGGTCCCTGAAGCAATAGTCTTTTCCCCCTACCAGAAGTTCCTCATTGTTCTTTTGAAGGGCCTGCTCCTCTCTTCGTCCTTCCTCTATCCCTTGTCCCATAGGTTGGCCACCTCTTCCAGATTTTCCTCTTCCACTCGCACTCCTTCCCTTAGCTCCAATGGTTCGAAATGTAGTAGTAACCCATTCATAAAAGGGATTGAAGGCTGGGGCTGTGTAACATACTGCCATGGAACCGTGTACACAGTCTGAGGTATTTTGGTGCATTGACACTAGTAGCCAAGAAGGTATTTTTGCCTCTAAAGGGATTCCTAGGCTTCTTGCCTTTAGGCTGTAGTACTTTTCCTGGAGTAAGTTTCCTCTTAGAGGATCTACCTCATTTTCGCATACGGCTCTGGTTTTTGTGTGCCGCCCTGTCCATGACTTCTTGCACCACCCTCTGGGGAACAAAACTTTTCCCTCAGATGTTTGAGTCAAGCACGTCAATATTTGCAGCTTCTTGGACGTATTCTCTGCAGTTTTACTTGCTAAAAAGAATGACTGCAGATCACGAAGGAAGGTAGCTAGATGAGTGTTGGCTAGAACTGTGAAGAAGACAGTTTTCAAATAGTTTCCAATCAGCATTTCCAAGTAAGATTGGTGTGACAAAGAAGCTGCCAGTCTTTCTTTGGCCTCCAATTCCAATTTAAAAAGATATTCAGGAACACTTGCAGGTCTTGTGGCCACAATGCACCATGACCCACCTGGTGCAGGGTACCATTGAGTGCCCCATGCCGTCAGTAACCTGTGAAGATACAAAAAATTCAATGAGTAATTTACAGTCGCCATTCTTCTTATCTACATAATGGAAATATGAAAATTCTTTTCTCAAAATGGTAAGTTCTAAAAAAATATACACATTAATTAAATAATTCTACCCATTACTAGCTAACACTAAGGCTACACTACAATGGGAGCTCATACCAAGCAGCTTAAAACTCTAGATGAATTCCGATAGTCTGGTAGAATTAGGGGAAAGAAAAAGAAACATACAAATGGAATACCTTTTCCTAAAGATCAGTCAATCAGAAAACTTAAGGTAGTAAAACCAGATACCTGTCGACCTAGGGAAGCAGAAAGCTATGCCTAAAGTGGCAGCTCTGTATTGCCGACATGAGCCCATGGTCTAATATTTCCCTACCCTGCAGGTACGTCGATGTAACGTGGTGCAAAGGTGACAAGTCGGAAACCGACAGACAATCCCATAGGGAAATAATCAATAGTAAAAAAATTAAGTAAGGCAGATAATGTGTTAGCTTGTAGAGCTAACTACCACTCACCTAGTTGTTAACATCAGAATTATAAAAGTAATGATGGAACTTGCCCATATGTTCAATGAAAGCCGTATAAAACAGCCAGGATACAATGTATTCGAAAATTCATTAGAAATCCTGACAACTAGGCATTATCCAACCAATCAATTTAGTGGATATTGTTCCTCAGATATGATTGGAAGACATATTAAATCATGACAGCTTGCTTATAAGATATAGAAAATATGCCAGGTATGAATAGAAGTTTTTCCGAACCTTTAAACTACTCTGGTGTAACAAAATAAATGTGAACTAGAATAGCGGAAGGAGGGCAGTCTCTTTGTGCAAAACGTTAGGCTATTAATAGCCTAATGTTTAAATCAACCTGCATAGCAAGATAGGGTAAACCTAACCATATGCTAAGTGACAAAAGGAAAATGTCTAGGCTGGTGTAGAACCCGGCGGAGAAAACCCGGGGGCTTAGTCCTGCCATAAACCCCTTAAGCCAGACCTTGAAAAAAGGATGGGTGAAGGAGAACGCAGCCAATAAGATTAAGGAGGTTACTAAGGCGACTTTGTGAATGGTCCTTACAAATAAAAAGGTGGAACTCCTTAGCCTACCCATATTCTAGGGTAACGGCAATCAAGCCTGCAAGTCTAGAACTAATGGCAAATGTGGTATCCACCAAAGAAAGGGAAATCCAGACTAGGCAAAGAAACTGAAGCTCCAGAGCAGGAGAGACATAGCCTAAAGTTGAAAGAAGCTATCGACTAAATGTAAGGCGGCTGCTAAGGCGGCAAAAACAAATGATCCTTTAACTAGTATCTATTCCTTTGCCTACCTAAGTGTGAGATAACCTCTACCCTAAGTCGGCAAGTCTGGACATATAGTAATCAAGGAGTCCTCAATTGTCAGGGAAAATCAGCCAAGGCAAAATAACTAGAGTTCCACGGACAGGAAGACGTAGCCTAGCAGCGAAGGACAAGAAGCTTACTTTACATGAGACTGCAGCTTAGAGGGTTAAGAAAACGAAGCTATATCTAGGATTATCTTATTGTCTTCCTATATATTATGCTAACAGGCACACCAAGCTGGCACGTTTAGGCATATAGCAACCAAGGAATCCTCTGATGCCTAGGACAAATCAGACTAGGCAAAGGAACTGAAGATCCACAGCAAGATGGACGTATCATAATAGGGAAAAGGATGATTGATAACCTTAGAAAGTGGTAAGGCGGCGGGAAAAGGAGGCCTTGATGTCAGTATTAAAACAAAAGCACATTTGTTAAAAGGGATCTGCTGCAAGTATGCAAAGAAAAGAAATTCTCCCAACTATCTGTCATTTAACCAGAAACGAAGGACTGTAGCCTAAGAGAAGGTTAAGGTGGCAGGAAAGGAAGGCCCATTTGTCGATATTAGAACAGAACTGAGTTTGTTCTAAGGGACCAACAGTAAGTAGTAAAAGGGCACGAATTCCCTCGGCCAGTGCCGTCTCTCCAAATTCTAAGGCTCAGTGTAGATAAGAACGGAACATTACCGACATAAGTCGACCGTGGTCCGACCATCTATAAACTCCAAAGCAAATCCCTTCCAGAAGGCAGTTCCCAGCTATGACGCATCGATAGCAAGGGAGGTGTGCCCTTCACCACAAGAACCATATGGATCTGTGGCAAGAAGGGGGGAGGGGGAGAGGAAATGCTAGCGTAAGGTATAGACTAACAAGACAAAGTAAATGCCTAGCCTGGCCTAGAATAATAAAAATAAGTGATAGGATAAATATACAAAATACTTAAAACAGGATAGGTAAGAAATTCATGTAAAATAATGAGGAATTGGAAACCATGAGCTCCTGGCATCAGCCAGGCGAAGGAATCAAATTGAAAAACGTACACCAAATTATCGACCAAAACAAACCACAAAGGACTCAACTTAAGGGGACTGTCTGCTATTTTCTTTGACATAACCACTTGAAAAAAAAAATTATATTGTTTCAATGTATGCAGGAGAATGTCGTATATGCTCTCAAAGAGTTTCAGCCGATTATTTCCACAAATAAAGAATATAAAGCGGTCTCTAAATGAATACGTTATCCTTACTGCGTCATCTGCATGCTGAGTTTTACAGAGTCGTCTTTGCATGACTATTTTTGCATATATATATATATATATATATATATATATATATATATATATATATATATATATATATATATATATATATATATATATAAAACGATTTGTTTTTCAATCTTGTACGTCTGGCAGAGATGGAAGACATTGGTTGACGTACGCGAATGCAAATGACGATATATGAGAAGACCCCCTAGAGTTTCCTAGGACGTATAAAAGTTATGATGCATGTGTTTTTGTTTTCTTGCATTTAATATGCACATTGTGTTTTCACAATGTCCTCGTGAACTTTATAGCATGGCCAATGTTACCTAAGGTCAAAGAAAGAACAAAAAGTAAGCAGAGAGCAACAAAAAAGAATTAAGATGAGAGGGACACTTGAAAAAGAGAGTAAAAAGCTGGAACATTCTAACTAAAAATCAGGCAACAGTAAGAGGCCGCTGGCAACTCATGACACCCTTACAACAAATGTAATAGTACACTTAGGGTATAAATACTTTATATTGGGATCCTTCATGTTGGAATAAACATTAACAGTACAAAGTAAGGATATCAAACTAATAGCATTTATTTTTTTTTCTAAGAAAAAAGCGAAAATTTTCAGTCAATCATTGGGAGCTCGTAACTCAATAACATACTTATCTAAACTTCAATACATTTTTTTTCACTTACAGTTCAATTTTAGAGAGAAAGATATTGAAAAGAGGAATAAAAATAAAAAAGTTCTGTTTGACTGAAATTTTATTTTCTTTCTACTTATATTTCATGATTATATTATGTATACATGAACAAAAATAGATAAAAATTCGTAAAGAAAAACAAAAAGGAAACCATAAATTCTGTCATACACAATTATTAAGTTAAAAAAGTAGTTCTTATAACACGTTTTTCAATACAACTGATGTCATATTTGTGCATAAAAATGTACCTAAAAATCTTTTAAGTCCCGATTTTTTTCTAATAAATCAAAAAAGGTTTTGATCAAATGACTTGATTTATTTTGGTATGACGATGGTATTATATATGTTTAAAACATATATAGAAATTGTGTATTTTGAATAACTAGGAAAAAAAAATGAAGGACAGCGTACGGTCTCCTTAGGGCGTCCGGCCGGCTAATGCCATTTTTAGGGACGGAACTTTGACATTTATACTATTTAATAAGGTCACTTAGGACATTTACAAACTGCAGAGGATTTTTGACTCTGACTGTTGGTTTTGTGACGCCAGGGTGATTTGTCCTGCAAATGAGTGGTTTTCAAATTCTATCTCTTCCCTCGATAATTAAGGTTAAGACCTTACTACCGTTTTTTTCTAAAAGTCTATTTTGCTAAATATGCATTTTTTCATAATGGTAAAAACATAAACCTTCAAAATTAGGGGAAAATATACTAAAAAAAAAAATAGGAAAACGAATAAAAAAAAGGGCAACAATTGTTTGTTTTATGAGTTTCTAAGTTATATACCGAATTTCAATGCTATAGCTTTAAAACTAAGGGAGAAGATTATATTTGAAGGTCAATGAGAATAGCTTTGAGATACGGGCATTCAAAGTTTTTCTTAACATTTTTGCAAAGACCACATTAATAAATCATAATTATTATGGATTTTATGTTCCTATAGAATATTATCAAACCAAAACAAAGATATTTACCATAATTTAATCATACATGAAGATCCCTTTGCTCAATATTTTGCTTTTCTGTGCGAGACGGTCATTGCTGCATCTCTCTGTTAATTTAGCCGATATTACACACTTCTGAACTCTTATTTGAACGATTTTTTCTTCCTCCTTATGTTAGCGGGATGTTAAATTTGTTTTTTTTTTTGGCATGTTGAAAATCTGGCCGAAACTGAAAAAAAAAAAAAAAACTAAAAACGAATGAATGTTAGAGGTCAAACTCAAATGTGTACTCTCTATGCAGTTTGCGCTAGTACTGAAGGCTGAAGGGTGTGATTATGGTGTAATAAACCATCTTGTGCGTCAAGAAATCTATACAGATGCCATTGCTCATAATTAGTTTTACATCAAAATGTAATAATTATCAATATTTATGATAACAAAAAGTACTGCATTTTCTTATAGGGAACAATGTTTTTGGTTTATTAAATTACTTTTACTAAGTATCGTGTAACTATGAAAGTAAGAGAAATCTTGAGAAAATATTTCGTATTCTCCATTGCCATGCGATGCTCAGTGATTTTTTCAGGATTTTGAGTTTTTCTTCCTATACCCCCATATATTGGGATACCAAACAGGCCCCCTCAAATGGAGAAGCAGAAGTAGAAGCATCCATAATAATAAAAAAAAAAAAAACTACTCAACCTTTGTGAAATATAAAGCAGAATCTCCCAAGGCACCAATCAAAATGACATTGCTAAAAGGAATGGGGACTAGCATCGGTGTTCGTATCAACACACTGGTATCAAAGTTTTAACGGCTCCCCCACGTTATCAATCTTATCCCATGTCCATCTAGAATAGGTTAACTCTCTTCGGGGTAGGATATCCGTGGTTGTATTCAAACACGTCCCTCTTACATACACGATATTTTTCGTGATATTTGCCCCGGGTGTAGTAACCCCGTGATATCTCTACATAAAAAATTCTCTAGTACATCACTCGCTGAAATATCGTTAATAGAAAGCTGGCAAGAGGAATTCCCATCAGGACGACATAGCTCTAGCCAAAAAATGCTACATATACCCTTCGGTATTGTATTCGCTCTGCCACATAATCACAGATCTATAGGGAAAGTTCTTTCTTGGATACGTAATTCTTCACAACCAAGGTGCTGAACCTCGGTGGTGAGTACAAGTAAGGGTAAACACTTGAATTAGCCTATTATCTTGTAAGGAAAGTGATTTTCTTCTTACTTGCCTTTATTTAATCCTGCCACATTCAGGAATTGTATTAAGACTCGAAATAAACCGATCTCCACCATTACAACTGATTGGTGAATATCTAACTCTTGGTTGTTTTATGATTATTACAGATTCTAATACAATTATTGATAAGTTAACGCGAGCTAAATTATATTCCAGTTTTCAGTACTACACAGCATCCTTCTCTCTGGTTACGGCTCATTTTCATTTTGCCTAAAGATACACTGAATAGTTTCCATTATTCTTTACATATTCTCCTCTGTCATCATTCACCTGACAACACTGATATTACCAATTATTCCTCAGTGACTGTAAGGGGCTAGCTACTGCAATGTAGTTGATCAGTGGCTACTTTCTTCTTAGTAATGGTAGAAGAGACTCTTTAACTATGGTAAGCAGCTCTCCTAAGAGCGGAAGACTCCAAAATGAAAACATTGTTCTCTGGTCTTGGATAGTGCCTAGCCTCTGTACCATGGTCTGTCACTGTCTTTGCGTAGAGTTGCCTTGCTTGAGGGTATACTCGAGCATACGATTCCATATTTCTCTCCATCATGGTTTTTCTGAAATATTTTATATTTTGTATATGAAATATCTATTTTAGTGCTTTTTCTGTTTTTAAAATATTTTAATTGTTAAATACTTTTCTTGTAGTTTCTTTATTTCCTTTCTTCACTCGGCTATTTTCCTTGTTTGAGCCCTCGGGCTTGTAGCATTCTGCTTTTCCAACTAGGGTTGTAGCTAAGCAGGTAAATGTAATAATAAGAATAACCTTAACAAAACTATGGGTATATTTTTGTTGAAAAAATTATACATTAAAATGTCAGTTCCTGTCCATAGGTTAAGGCAAATATGAACTTTAGAAAATATCCAGGCTCTTATTATTTAGGAAAATTAAAGGAAAATAGACGCAATTTTCCTTGATGGTTAGTGTCTCGATATTTTTGTCCGATGGTATTTTCCTTGAGGCTACGTATGGAAAGGAACTGAATTTTCAACAAATCATTTTATTTGCAAACACCTGCGCACAGTTTTGGTTTCACAAAAATTATGTTGTATGTCGTTGGCGTATTTCTTTTTTTCTTAAAGCTTTACTGTTCTTTTTATGCTTTATATAAAAGTAAGATGTGAAGTGGGTGTGCAGGGGAAATATTTAAAAAAGTGATAATTGAGTTGAGAAGATTAATGGATTTCCGAATTTTTATGAGTTCAGCGTTGGGACCGTCAATTTTTTTCTTTTCTTTTTTCTTTTGTCTTTTCATGAACTAAATACTGGATGGCGACAGAAACCAAGGGACAGTTTGCAGAACATGAAGCAACTTCTTTCCAGGTAAAAGAAGAAGAATATAATATAAGATTTATATATCTATCTATCTATACATATATATATATATATATATATATATATATATATATATATATATATATATATATATATATATATATATATATATATATAATCATTATCATCATCATCATC
>NC_090742.1:100489863-100492363 GCF_036898095.1 Palaemon carinicauda | reverse complement strand
GAAGGTCGGAAACTTTTTGCTGAGTAAACATTCCTAGGTAAACCTACTAATGCAATAGATTCATTTAATATATTAGTGATAGCCTGGCTCGATAGAGCACCATATGGGTTCTTCAAAGATATAAAAACAGGTCCATTAGGCTTTCTAAAGTTCTGTGTTCTATACAAATAACATCTCATGGTACGAACAGGACATGAGTTTATTTCACTTGAGGGTGCTACATCAACTACAAACCCGTGTCTCTTACTATCATTTTTATTACCATGAATAATTATAGACATGCTACCATTTTCATTAAAGATTACCTGATCATCTGTAAATGAATAGTTGTGAACTTTGCCTGACTCATCGACCATCACAGCCTTGGGGGCAATGTCCGAGGGCCGTAACATGGTAACAATGGCTAATAAACAAATACATTTTAATCTCAACTTTTTTATATCAATAGTGTGATTATCCTATTCAATGAAAAAATTTGAAAAATTATCAAGTGGAATAACATTGGAAATCATTCTCGGGGTTTTAGTAGTTGATTTTACAATACTTAACACCAACTGCTTGATAAACACATCATTAGTAATGTCAATTTTGCAATATGCAGTATATACATGAGACAGTGAGGACAATATACAGTTAAGCATTGATGAAGGTCTGTCACTCTCTGATGAAATAGCTAATAAACATTCTGCCAATACACTAGAAATGGAAGGTGGAAAATCTTCCCAAAAATTATCACATAAATATATAATTTTTCCAAGATACATATTATAATTATTTATTGTTGACTGTGCCCACCCAAATTTCAGTCTTGATGCTGCTTGAAATGACCACCCCTGTTGAAGTGCCTGTTGTTTCCACAAACTCTCCAAGCAAACATTTTCCATATTCTGTTTCGCAGTGGCTCTGGTATAGCAGGATTCAGTTGAATAATTGCTTTCTTGGCCACCCTGACGGGTGGACATATTGGCAACTGGGTTAGAGTTTTGAACCATGTCTGAGCTGGCCACCATGGGGCTATTACTGTAGCATGTGCTCTCTGACCTTTTATTACTGAAAGAACTTTGTCTAAAAGTCTTATAGGTGGATTTACAAAGTTGTTCTCCCTTTTCCAATCCTTTTATGCCAGAGCATCCAACTTCATACCATTTGGGTCGAGAAATCTTGTGTTGTAGATTGGTAGCTGTGTAGATGTCGCAGATGCGAACCTCTCTATTGCGTGAGGTCCCCACATCGAGTCCAAAAACCGGAACATCGGTCTTGACAACATCCACCCGTGTTTGTCCAACATTCTTGATAACATATCCTCCTGGGTGTTTAGTTTGCCGCTCAAATGACGAGCAATAATTGTTAGATTGTTTTGTATAGCCTCGGCCCATATTAACTTCACAATTTCTGTCAACTCCACTACTGATCCACCCATGTGATTGATGTACGCTACTGTAGTGATGTCTGATAAAACTTGAATCGTTTTTCCTTTTAGACTGGGAAGAAAGTCTCTTACACTTGGAAGAACCGCCATCAACTCTCTTACATTGGAGTGTTGGTGAGACATCTCTGGGTCCCAGAAACCCTGAGTTGTCTGTTCTCTGTAATGCCCTCCCCAACCAAGTTGGGATGCGTCTGTCACCAGCTGGCCGTCGACCTCTGAGGGTAATATTACTTTCCCATTCCATTTTGCCAATGATTCATACCACCACAGGAGATCTTTCTTGGCACATGAGTCCAGTTCTAGTTGAGATTCCCATGTATATTTTTGTTTGATCAACTTGTACAAATTTCTTAGCATTATTCTGTCTGGCAACACTGCTTTACAAATAAAATTGCACTGGCTGGCGATTTTTGACAAAACTCTAGCAGACACTGACTTTTGAGTTAACACCCTTTTAATGTCTTTCCTAACTTTAGAAATCTTAGTACTAGGTACCTTTAGCATTGGTATTCCATTATCTTAAGTTTCTAAGAGTAGACCTAAATATTCTATTGTAGACTTAGGCATTAATATGGATTTTTCAAAGTTGATTTCCCAACCAGGGTCAGTAAGTGTGTTTACTACCACTTCAGTATCTAGTAGTAGTGTGGATTTAGGACCACATAACAGGAAGTCATCAACATAAAGTATTAACCTGATGCTGCATTCTCTTAGATACTTCACAACTGGCCTCAAAACTTTTGTAAATATATGTGGTGCAATAGAACATCCAAAATTCAACACATTCCAAACATAATATTGGCCTCTACATTTAAACCCAAAATATTTCCTGAAGTCACGTCTAATAAGTATATGATGAAAAAGGTCTTTCAAATCAACACAAACATAAGAATCACCATTTTTTACAACGTTCAAAAAACATGATAAGTCTTCATATTTTGTCTTTGGTACTTCAATAAACTGATTGACAAATCTCATATCACTAATCAATCTGTATTTTTCTTTTCCTTTCTTTCTAGTACATCCTATAGGTGACACACATAGGGTTTTTTTTCTGAAACCTTACTAATG
>NC_090742.1:100479863-100484863 GCF_036898095.1 Palaemon carinicauda | reverse complement strand
CCAGTAGGAACTGATCCTACTACATCCATATGCACTCTATAAAATTTGACAGGAACCACAGGCCACTTTCTGGCTTCCGGTACAGTATTTCTAGGTTTTTGAAACAGTTACAAGCATGACGACCTTTTATGTAATTATCTATAGATTTTTTCATTCCTAACCAAAACAAGTATTCACTTGCTCTCCTTAATGTTCTATCAATTCCTAAATGCCCTGCATACGGACTTGCGTGTACAATGTGGATGGCTCGTTTAATTAAAGAGGGAGGAAGAGCTAACATTACACAGAATTCCCATCCCCTCTTCTCGTAAGCATAATATAAGACATCATTTCCAATAAAGGATTTCTCACGAGGCACTTTCAGAAATGGCGGATAACTTTCTGGTTCCCCTTTAATCACTGCTCGTACTCTTTCCATCCATTCCTCTTTTTCCTGTCGCTCTTGGACTTCTTTTATGGCTCAACCTCCCAAGTCAATCAAACCTGCATCATCAGGGCATTCATTCTGGACATCCCTGGTTCTGTCCTTCCTTGGTCACCCAGATATATTCCCCTTTTCCGTTCATATCTCTCTCTCTCTCTCCCTCTCTCCAACACGTGAATCCCTCTCTCTCTCCCAAGTCGACTCTCTCTCTATCCTTTTTCTGCATGCGCATTGCGAGAACTCTCATCCCGTTCTCTATTTTTTCTATTATGATGGGGGTCTTCACTATTTTGGTTACGTTCTTTGTTCCTCTTTTGTGCCCTAGTTATTACTCTTATTACTGCCCCTCTAGAGAGAGTATCCGCTACCTTTTTAGCTTTACCTTCTATATGCCAAAAACCCCTTTGTATTAAACTCTAACAATCTCTCAATACATCTCGCTTGACGAGAGGTCAAATAATTTTTATAATACAAATCCCGTAAGGGGTGATGATTATTTTGCAACTCAATCGACTGACCTATTAAAAAGAACCGATGCCTCTCTAGAACCCAAAGAATAGCCAAAGCCTCTCGATTGTATGTACTATAATTCTTTTCTGCTCCCTTTAATGCCCGGGAAACAAAACAAATGGGTCTCTCTCTGCCTTTATCATCTCGTTCAGAAATTACGCCACCAATATCTACGCTACTCGCATCTGTTGTCACTAAAAACGGGCAATAAAAGTAATTCATTGCTAGTGAAGGCAGCCTTTAAATGGTTAAAGGCCCTTTCTTCTTCCCCTCCCCAATTTATTACTTTTTGTTTCTTTAAGGCATCTAAGGGCCTCGCTATCTCTCCAAAACCTCTTATGAATTTACAATAATAATCAGAAAGCCCAAGGACCCCAGCTACTTCCTTAGAGTTATGTGGCCTGGGGAAATCTCTTATAGCCACTACTTTACTGGGTCTGGGTTTGATACCTTCTGGGGTTATTATGTAACCTAAAAATTCGACCTGCTTACAGAAAAATTTGCACTTTGACAAATTTATATTCATACCATTATGTCGTGCTGCTTCTAAAACTTTACGAATATTATTATTATGTTTCTCGGCAGTTTTTCTTGTAATTAAGATATCATCTAAATAAACAAGAACTTTATGGCCAATTAAGGGTGATAAAACCCCCATCATTACTCTATGATAATTTCTTGGAGCGTTTTTAACACTGAAAAGAAGAAAATTAAACTGAAATAAATGATCGTTAGCTATAAATGCAGTTTTACATTTTCTGTCTTCCTGAATGGGTATTTGATAGTATCCAGATTTTAAATCAACAGTTGTATAATATTTGCTATCCCGTAAGTTCAAAAGTAATTCTTCAATCGAGGGCAATTGAAATGCATTATCCTTAGTGGCTGCATTAAGTTTCCTATAATCAACACACAATCTTACCGAGCCATTCTTTTTCCTAACAGCTACAATTGGAGAAGCCCAGGGGATTTGCTCTCCTCAATTATCCCTTGTTTCCTTGATTTATTAATTTCCCCTTCTCCCTCTCCCTGAAAATGCATGGGTACCTTATAAGGCCTTGACCTGATCGGCTCCTATAAATCCTCCCAGGTGGCTCATATCCAATTGCAATTACATCGGAATGATTATTGACAATGTCACTAACTACAGGCTGATATTCTGACGGACATAATTTTTGCGCTTGCATAGTCAAATTCTGAGTGCATTTGTCTGTGTGGGCTGGAGTTTTGGCTCCTAACATCCCATTATAAACAATCTCACATAACTCTAATTCACACACAGAATCACTTCCTAAACCAACTCTTTTATTTGACAAATTAAGTATCGTTATATCAGCTGTTCTCTTTAATTTTCGTCAAGCCCTCTAATATCATGGGGTTTAACAACTATCTTGGTTCCTTCCGGAAGAGGGCGACACGGGGTCACAGATATGTTCGTAAGGGTCCTGGAGTAACAACACTTTTCCTCTGTCAAGTACAGCTGTCACCTTACTTAAATATCTCTCCGAGGTAACACACGCACTTGCTGTCTCGTGACTTACTCTCGGCAAAATATACCCTCCTGCTTTTACTGTCATTGTATCTTTTCCCCCAAAAATGCAAATATTTTTATTAGATATAAAGTCTACTCCTAGGATAGCCTTGATTCCTGGAATTCCTAAACTGGGCAAGACAAAAAAATCATGTGTAAACTTCACAGACCCTACCTTAAACTGGATGATTGATGAATGGTTTATATGTAGTTTATTTCCTCCTGGAGTGTCAAGAACAGTGGATGCCGCTGGTTGTAGTGGATTTGAGGAGAATTATTTTTCAATTAATGAAACAATGGCTCCCATACCAATCAGAGCTCAGATCTTGCAGGTCGATCTTCACTGCTAAGACTCCCAGACGGCCATTACGAGATATGGGACTCTGGCCAATGACCTCAGGCGCCAAACCGCTGCCCCCTGGTCCTCTTCCTATTGCTTTGTGGGGAGGTCTTGGGTGCCAATGAAGGTCTCAGTGCCTGCTCTGTCAGGTCTGTCGTCTCTGCTTCCACAACTACTGCTCGTGATGTCATGCAGGAGGAAGGGGGAGGGGGGCATCGAACTCCCTCGTCTCCCCATTCCTGTGTTCCCTTTTCCTCGGACGTTGGGCGGGGAGAGATGTGCGTGTGCCCCAGCTCGCCCGGCCTGGGCGTTTTTTGCCGGGCACTCTCGAGATAAATGACCGTAGGCCTGACAAGTGTAACAGCGAGGGATCTTTAGGTGGGGCACTCCACTCGTCAGTGCCCCTCTCCCCCACAGTGCCAACATCTGAAGACTCTGCTAATCTGCTTCTTGCATTCCCCCTTACCACTCTCCGTGGGTCGACTTCCTCTTATGGCGGCCAACTTCTGGGAATCACCCCCGTTATTCCCAGTCGTTTTATTTCTGGCAAACTGTCTAAAATGTTTTGCATCGTATTCACTACGACTGCTAACGAATGTCAACGAACAAATACCCACACAATTACGGGTTTACTAATCTGCGGATATGTTTACGGGCAATTGCCTTTTTATCACCTATTGGGAGATTGGCAATCCAGGTAGCAAACGAATCACAATCCCAAAAAATGCGAGCTGCAAAACTAAGAGGGCGACACGAGGTCACAGATATGTTCGTAAGGGTCCTGGAGTAACAACACTTCTTCTCTGTCAGGTACAGCTGTTACCTTACTTAGATCTCTCCGAGGTAACACACGCACTTGCTGTCTCGTGACTTTCTCTCGGTAAAATATACCCTCCTGCTTTTACTGTCATTGTATCTTTTCCCCCAAAAATGCAAATATTTTTATTAGATATAAAGTTTACTCCTAGGATAGCCTCGATTCCTGGAATTCCTAAAGTGGGTAAGACAAAAAATCATGTGTATACTTCACAGACCCTACCTTGAACTGGACGATTGATGAATGGTTTATATGCAGTTTATATCCTCCTAGCGTGTCAAGAACAGTGGATGCCGCTGGTTGTAGTGGATTTGAGTAGGATTTTTTTTTAATTAATGAAACACTGGCTCCCATGCCTATCAGAGCTCAGATCCTGCAGGTCGATCCTAACTGCTAACATTCCCAGACGGCCATTACGAGATATGAGACTCGGGCCAATGACCTCAGGCGCCAAACCGCTGCCCCCTGGTCCTCACCTAGTGCTTTGGGGGGGGGAGGTCCGGGGTGCCAATGGAGGTCTCAGTGCCTGCTCTGTCACGTCTGTCGTCACTGCTTCCACGGCTACGTCTTGTGATGTCATGCAGGGGGTGGGGGTGGGGGGAGGGTGGGGGGGGGGGGCTGTGTGGGGGGGAGGCATCGAACTCCCTCGTCTCACCATTCTTGTGTTCCCTTTTCATCGGACGTTGAGCGGGGGGAAATGTGCGTGTGCCCCAGCCCGCCCGGCCTGGGCGTTTTTTGCTGGGCACTCTCGAGATGAATGACCGTAGGCCTGACAAGTGTAACAGCGGGGGATCTTTGGGTGGGGCACTCCACTCGTCAGTGCCCCTCTCCCCCAAAGTGCCAACGTCTGAAGACTCTGCTAATCTGCTTCCTGCATTCCCCCTTACCACTCTCTGTGGGTCGACTTCCTCTTATGGCTGCCAACTTCTGGGAATCACCCCCATTATTTCCAGTCTTTTTATTTTCTGGCAAACTGTACGAAATGTTTTGTATCGTACTCACTACGACTGCTAACGAGCGAATGTCATCGAACAAATACCCAAATAAATATGGGTTTACTAATCTGCGGATATGTTTACGGGCAATTGCCTTTTTATCACCTATTGGGAGATTGGCACTCTAGGTAGCAAACGAATCGCAATCCCCAAAAAATGCGATCTGCAAAACTAAGAACGGGTTCACCTTCCCGTATTTTGGGTTTGTAATTTTCTTTTAGGTCTCCCTTTCTCGCATGCTTCTCAATTAGACGTCATTTTATTTCAGTATAACTTTTTAAACTTTCCTGTGGCCAACACATTGCTTCCATTGCCGGAGCATCTTTCAGCAATCTAATTACTTGAATCACTTTTTCTCTTTCAGACCACCCATATGTAGCTAC
>NC_090742.1:100469863-100472363 GCF_036898095.1 Palaemon carinicauda | reverse complement strand
AATCAAAATTAAGATGGGTACTAACTTAAATTTGAAGCACGTTTATCGTCATCTTGAATTAGCATATTATTGATATGGTCAGTTGACTATTCAAAATCCAACCCCCCTCCCCTAGAAAGACGAGTAATCACGTTTAAAAATAAATGCTGATTTACGTGTCAGAAATATCACTTAACTGATAAAGTATTAATGAGGACAAAAAAAAAAAGAAAAAAAAATCATCAATGAAAGCTTTCATGTTTGTTATTTTCGAACCGGACATGGAAAACATTAATCAACAGTGCAATCATGGGATATATTAATTTCTTTAATTCTATTAGAATTTTCAATGATTCGTGTTATTCCTTATATTGTTCCTGAAAAAAATACAGCAGAAGATTTCCAGTTATTCTTTTTTCAATTCCCGGATAAAATATTTATTGCAGTAAAATGACTTCAATAATTCTTTATCTAATTTCAGATTTTTGGCAGTAAAATATTTTCATTCCTTCTTTACTTAATTCCGTAAATTTTTCTTTTTTTTTTAAATAATGGCAGTTATTCTTTATTTAATTCTATAAAAACATTGATGCAGTAAAATGTTGACACTTAATCTTTATTTACCTCCACACAAATTTGTTTTCTCGAGAAAATATTGGCTATTCATTATTTTATCCAAGAAAAAATAAATATTTTTGCTTTTAAATGTTTTCAAGTATACTTTATTGACTTCGATAAAAATATGTGTTGCAGTAAAATATTGATAATTAACACTTGTTTAGTTCCATAAAAGGAATCTTTTTGCAATGAAATCCTTGAAGTTATTCTTTATTTAATTTCATAGAAATATTTTTGCATTAAAATATCTTATGTTATTCACAAAAAAAAAACAACTGCAAAATGAACGGCTAGTCTAATATATATATATATATATATATATATATATATATATATATATATATATATATATATATATATATATATATATATATATATATATATATATATATATATATATGAAATATAATATAAATTACCTTAAAGGATGTAGAAATATTAAGTAAAACTTTCCATTTAAAAAATTCAATATTTAGGAGTACTCTTCTTCTACTCTGTCACACTGTACTTATTATTCTTCTTACCCTTAGTGCATTATTGCTTTTTAATTCGTATAGTAATATTGAAACACTAAATACAGTAAAGTTCAAATCACTAAGCCAAAAGTTTTCCTGTATTTGAAACTAAGAATATTTTACGATAGCTGAAAGTTAAAATTACATACTGCATTAAATTGCCGTGTTAAAGCTGATAGGGGTTTGCTGTTTACTGTGGGCTTTTTATTCCTGAATATAGATGGATGAGTTGACAATTCCACAACTGGATTAATTCAATTGACTTATTTGGAATTATTAAATAGAACTAAAGGCCAAGGACTTTTTGGGTACTGTGATGGAATGACCAATGCACAATTCACAAAAATCTATTTTCCACTCGGCAAGTGAGCTTTATAAAAGCATCTCAGAAGGCTTGTAACATCCTGGAATACACCACAAAACCCATTTCGATACCTTGAAGAAGATTTTTTAATTAGACAACCAGACAAACAATCTGAAAACTAAGATTATATATTTCCATACCGATAACAGTGAGCCATTTGTTATGTGTGATAATAGCACACATATTATGTTGACCTCAACCCTTGTCGTAGGTTGAAAAACATTATGTTCTTGAGTAGAACGAGCCAACCGTTGCTGATTTTAGGGTTGGAAGACTACCACCTACTGTTTCCTTCCTTCCAGGTTGACCCATCGAAGCCTATATATCATGAGTAGCCCAAGAAACAAAGTTGTTAAGCTTTATTTATTATTTTTTTTTTGCCAGTTGTGAAAATAGTTGTAGATTTTGTTGTTGTTGGAGAGCTTAGGTAGATTAATTGGGTACCTTGTGCGTGAGTAAATTTTTCTGAGGTGTTGCTCCATGAAATTTGATTGATTTTTCTAAGGATATCCTTTTCCATTTTTTTTCAGTCTTTAATCATTAGTAATAAAGGGTTTACATAATAATATTGATAGTAAGGAGATTTACATTGTTGAAAAGTGAAAATAAATTACGCATTTCTCCAAGTCCATCGATGGTAAGGCGATTGTTCCTAAAGTACATGGCTTTTGATTTATATGATCCCTTGGTAACCTACGGACTTTACACCCCAATTCACATGACAAGCCACTTCGCTTTTTGATGGGCGACACGTTCAATTTAGTAGAACGTGTAAACCGGTCTGTGACCCTGTGGACACATGACGCTCCACAAAAGGATTACTCTAGGTGCTATGCCTGCCCTGCCAAGGACAATCAGAAGATAAATACAACTGGTTCCCGATGCCGGAAACCAGTTTGGCTGCAGTATCCTGAGTTAAATTGTCGTTGTTGGTAAGATGCAAAGTTAATATTTTCATTACAAATTGTTCGACTGAAAAAAAATTATTTGTCATATAAAATAGTGCCTTTTTATTTGCTCTCAT
>NC_090742.1:100447363-100452363 GCF_036898095.1 Palaemon carinicauda | reverse complement strand
CAACGATATACAAAAGGGTATTCTTTGAGCTGGGCGTAAAAGGAAGCAAGAAACAATTTCCCCTTGAAGCACCTCCAATGCCATTACCCAAGTTTCCAAATAACGCCAAATAACCAAAGTATTTTTTCTCCAGATGGAAAACAAAATACTTTTGAAAACGGAAAACTTAAAACTAGAATATGGGTTCTAGGGGAAAAGTGTCATATATTTTATTAATGTTTTTTATTTTCTTTTTATTTTGAATATTTATTTCATTGACCACTATGCAGTTTACAATAGGAAAATAATGTTAACGCTTTTAAGACATTTTTGTTTATTACCATTTTTTTTTTTTACAATAATCTTATTTTTGCTTTCTTCACGAAGAGTTTTGTCCCTGGTGCAATAAAAAAAAAAAGTTGAATAGCGAACGGCAAGGATAACATCCCCTGTTGTCCTTATACGTGAGACCTGTTATACGACGGGGTGTAATTTCTATTCATGGTTTCTGAAAGGTGGACAAATAGACAGAGGATTAGATAAAAAAAATATATTTTTGTGTTTAAGTATTTTTAAATAATTGTTTTTCCTCTGATTATTTTTCATATATGAAAGCTTTCAGGATTGTTGCGAAGGATGATATTGCTTGATCAATTACCTTGACGCTATTAAGACTCCAAATGTATAAGTTTGGAGTGTCATCATGAGTTATGATGAACAATAACCTAAGGAAATTAATATAAATTCCAATTCGTTATTGATCTTTATTTTTTGAAATAAATTGAAAATATTCTTACATTATCAAATATTTATAGTTTTTATGAAGTACTTGTTTCCAATCAGCAATTGAACCAATTTATATGAAATGTAAACAAGTGAATTCCTAATTAAAGCAAAAGTTACGCAATTTCATTTCAAGGTTAAAAGTTTCAGTAATTAAATTCTATATAATTGTACTGAATATCAATATTTAAAATTTTTTTAAATTAAAACCTAATTTTTGCATGTGACAAGAATCTTTGTACAGTATTCTTGATGGTAAAAAAGAAAAAAAAAAAAAAAAACATTTTTATAAAAAAAAAAAAGATACATTTAAAGTAAAACATTTGTGCATCCCAACTGTAAGAAAAAAAAAAAAAACTTTTAAGAAAAATATATCACTTTTAAATGAAGCCTTTACCCATCCCGATGGTAAAAAGAAGGGGTCCTTTTAGTGAAAATAAATATAATCTTCCAATTGAAACGTTTTTATACCGCATTGGTTATAAGGTTGTTCTTTATAGAAATGATATAACCTTCAAAGTGAAAACCACGTTTTTATAAATGAGATATGATCTTAAAGTGAAGTCTTTGTACATTCGAGTAATGAAAAGGTCACTTTCTATAATATATATATATATATATATATATATATATATATATATATATATATATATTGTATATATATACATATATATATATATATATGTATATATATATATATATCTATCTATCTATCTATCTATCTATATATATATATATATATATATATATATATATATATATATATATATATATATATCTATCTATCTATCTATCTATCTATATATATATATATATATATATATATTATATATATATATATATACATATATATAAATATATATATATATATATATATATACATACATACATATATACTGTATATATATATATATATATATATATATATATATATATATATATATATATATAGAGAGAGAGAGAGAGAGAGAGAGAGAGAGAGAGAGAGAGAGAGAGAGAGAGAGAGAGAGAGAGAGAGAGAGAGAGAGAGAGAGAGAGAGAGAGAGAGAGAGATTTTAAAGTGAAATCTTAGTACATCCTGATGGCAAAGAAACCCCTTTTATGAAAAATATAAAATCTTTAACCTAACTAAAATTTTTTACATACCCTTATGAAAAAAGATATTATCTTTAAAGTGAAACCTTTGCACGTCCTAAGAGTAAAATCGCTGTTTTTTCATAGAAATCATGGAATATTTAAACTGATACATATGTACAGTACATCCTGATGGCAAAAAAAAAAAAAAAAAAAAAAAAACATACTACATGGGAAAATCTAAAAACTTTAAACTAGATTTTCAACCTTTACACCGCCAGATGGTGAAAAGGGTTTTTAAATAAAAAGATGTATACTGTAAAGTGAACCCTTTACGTTCCCAATGACAAAAACTCCCCCCTTTTATGGGAAATATATAATCTTTAAAGTGACATATTTTTATATCTTGAGGGTAAAAAAGACCTTTTTCTGAAATAAGATATGCCATATAAAATAAAACCTTAAGATAATCGAGATGGTAAAAAGGACCATTTTTATGATTAGAAAAAAATATGACCTTTCAAGCAAAATATTTGTACATCATGATGGTAAAAAATCCTCAGTTTCATGGAAATAACGGGGGAATTGTTTATTGGGCCGTCGCAGCCTAATGACCGACTTTCATCTTATAGATCAAGAGTATACATTCTTTCTCTGATCAAGGGGCCGGAACTCCACACAAGTCCATACACAAAGCTCAAGAGGTTCATCTATGAACCCCTAATCCGTGGGGATATCGATAACTCAGGAAGAGTTTTGCATTAACTAGGCTCGAAAGACCATTGGGTTTTAACGTGGTTATATCAGTTAAATATATTTCTTAACTCTCATTGGAGAACAGTTATAATTCATTTCACTTTCGGTCACTTCATCTGTGCATAGAGTATAACAATAATACATTTCTTTAGTTTCGACTTGTCATTCTAATTACAAAACTTAACTTCACACTTTGACAACAAAAATAATTAACACAAGGAGAACATTGCTTGAAAATCATGATCAGTTAGGAGGGAGTCGTTACGAACGAATTGAGAGACCTTGGATGAAATGCCATTTTTTTTCTTTTTATTTTTTTTAAGATATCTCACCCAACCCGTAGCCCAGTCATTCCCTAATCATAGATTTCTGAGCGTTGGACCTGCTGATATTTTCTGTGGTGGAGTCAATAACTCCTATACCAATAAATATACTAAAAATAAATTTTAAGAGATTATTCATATACAGTATATATATGATCTCTATTTCAGCCATTTTTCATGTTCATACCTGCTATATGCATGCCCTGGCTTTCACCTTTGTTCGTAAATAACGACTTTTAGCTAAAAAAACAGATAAGAGGAGCAAACTACTCTTGAGTTTTACAGTTATCAAAATGATTTTCACAGGGTTTAGTGGGTGCTATATGAACTATATTCAAATCATTGTGATATCCGCAGTAGGCCGATTTTCGGTGGTGCCGTACATTACTCGTAGAATACTTCATATATCTGAATGCAATTTTGAGGGATTTATTGGGTTGATATATGCTTTGTCCACACCAATGTTCATCTTGATATCTGCCATAGAAAAGCCACAGCAAACGCTTATTTTGGTATGGGTTGAATGGCTATTTTTTGGCGGTGGAGTAAATTGTTTGTAGAATAATTTACCTATCTAAATGATAATTTCCGGGATTGATGGGAAGCATAGTTCCATGGTAATATCTACAAATGGCAACACACATATATCATGTAGCCTTCTTAAATATGATGTTAAATGCACCAACATCATAGTGAACTGTGTGATAGTGAGCGACATCAATGAGTGACAATGCCGATTTCATAAACAATATCAGTCACGATTTCAGCTAGTACAAACAGATGGTTAGAATAGAGTTGGCCATTGGTAGAGTGAAGGTTTCTAGGTTTAATTCTGGCGCCAGTGTAAGTCTGTCACCAGTAAACTTAGACTACTTGGAACCACCAGTCACAATCTTCTCGTGGCCAAAAACCATAAACTTCACGTGGCCAACATACAAAAACTTCTTATGGCATTGTGGGAAATCCTCTTTCTTTTCTGGTCATGTAGGAGGAGCATTGACCTGGCTGAGTGGATCCACCTGGAGATTGGAGAGATGAAGCTGCGAGGCACACCTTTTAGGTACATCTTTGACCAGGAGGATACAAGGGGAAATCACTCCTGGAAAATAGAGTGATCACTGGGTAGACTCTGCTAAGAGGGGGCTGGTTCTAAGACTCAAAACTATAGAATTAAAAAAAAAGAAAAAAAAATTGAAACAGCAGTTTTAATACTTTTACAAATGAAAAAACTGTTAATGAAGGTGTCTAATCCTCCAACTCGGGGTCATTTTATAAGTCTTTAATAATCTAGGATGGACAGGATTCAAGGCAATAAAATTTGGAAAGGATAATAAAGGTAAAAAGAGTTTGGCTCTAGAATGGAAGAGTTTTGCATCTTGAAGATGGTAGAAATTAAATTGAAGTATTAGCGTATCGTCCAAGTATACAAGTGACTAATCCATGCTTAGTTGAACATGATTTTATAGGAATATCAAATGGCAGATGCCCAAGGTAAAACACCTCGTGATTTCAAGAGTAGGGAGTTGTAAAAGAAAGAAATGTAAAGTATTTGCCTGCGGGGGTGGATAATTCTGACAATTTGCAACACTTGCAAGGAAATGAAGTTCTGACCTGGGCAGGGAGTGAAAGATTAAAGGTTGGTGTTGTAGCAGATTTTAGGAGGGTAGAAGTTGATCTACAACAAACACATACTTCAGATATAAGTATTGGTAAGTCATAAAAAGAGAAAATCTATGAAAGTTTATGAGGGATATGGTTAGAGAAAAAGGCTTAAATTTCATGTTAGAAAAGTTCAATTAGATTGTAGCAAGTAATATCAAATTTATATGATTACTGAATATAAATCTTTGTAAATTAATTTTCTTCAAATGTTTAATTACAAATTGATTGCGAAAAATATTAGAATATTTTTTTCTCATTGATTGATTATTTGTCCATTTCCACTTTTTTTTCTAGAATAATTACAAATTGTTTGGAATCTCGTTACTATTTCGAAAAGAAAAAAATATAATTTCTATAGTGAAACCTTTGTACATCCTAATGGTAAAATGACCTTTCCTTAAAAGAGAAAAAATATTTAAAGTG
>NC_090742.1:100414863-100429863 GCF_036898095.1 Palaemon carinicauda | reverse complement strand
TTCACTGACATATTGAATTAAAGAAAATGAATATATCAGAGGAATGTAGCAAACGTGAGATACCAACGTTGAGGGTACTAGCTTATATAGGAGTGAGTCCTTCCAGAGCACATGCTACAGACCATCTATTCTTGCAACAGGCAATAGACCACCCTAATTGTACTCCTGAGTACAATGGACTTAGTGCTATGCTTACACCTTTAGAAGAAAAGCCTGCATCATCAGTCATACTGTATATACCTCATTCATAGATAGGACTTCATCTAATCCAAGTACCCTTATAAGTGCTAACAAAACTTATCAAAAAAATCACTGTACTTAAAAAACTGACCAACAACTTTACAGAGATGAAGTCACTATTATATGGATCTAACCAGAATTGTTTGCCAACATTTTGCCACGTCTCTAAGAAATTTATTTCCTTGTGAGTTGCACTGTTGCATTGGGAGCTTTCATGACTAATACAGGACTGACTGAAATCATGCAAATAGGCTATGGAGGTATCATTTTTTTCGCCTTTCAAATGATACGTACCTGATCATTCGCCCTCCTCTTGTTAAATATTATAATTTTTCTCCTTTTTATTTCCTGATCGTTCTAATACCTTAACAACATGAGGATCCTGTATTTTAGCACACGAATATATCAAAAGCAAAGTACTGCCCAAACTGTATTCATCAATTATAAGTGGTCTTTATACGATCGGAAATTCCGTATATATTACTTTTATTTTGTATTTTTTCGATGACTTAACAAAAAAGGAATGGCATATGGACCATTGTCTCGGTATTAGAAATATAGTCAATTTTACCATAATCAGCAACAGCTCTTATGAGCATATTTTACAGAAAGACAATAATAGTGTATCCTGAATGATAATAAAATAATGATAATAATAATAATAATAATAATAATAATAATAATAATAATAATAATAATAATAATAATAATAATAATAATAATAATAATAATAATAATAACAAAAGTATAGTACTGCAGTGTATGCGTATGTTCTGAGCATTATGACATACTAGGGCCTCTGCTATCTTATAGCAACAATATATATTTGCATCAAAACTTTGTAACCTATATATGGTGTCCATCGGGTCATAACATAAGATTTGTGAAATTTTCTTCAAAGTCCACCCATAGGTGTTGTATCCTTTAGTTCTCGTTTTCTTCATGGGGCCATAGCCTTGATAAAAATAATAAAATCTATACAAGCAAAGTTCATCTTGCCTGTAAGTGAATCGGGGGAAGGTAAACCCGGTCATTTAAAGCTATTGCACCCTGTCCTGAAGTGCTCAGGAAAATATGCCTGCCTTTAGTTACAGATGAACTGTTTGCTGATAAAATAAATGTATTGTTTAATATTAAGATAATTTATTGTATGCTACTATTGTGATCTCCAGTAATTCTGGATTGTGTATTCTTGTTCATAGGTACTAAAATGATTTTCATTTTTTTTTTCTGTATCTGGCATAAATCATCTTTATTATTGATTTATTTTACAATTTCATGATTTTAGATTAATTGGGGGTTAAGAATAAAGACATAAGGGGATTCTTTTTAAAACAGATAAATATAAGTCAGAACAACAATAAAATGAACTTTAACCTTTTTTTTTCCATTTAAGGGAATAAGACTTGACATTGACCATATTCTACATGTTTGTAATTAAAATGGGTTTTACGCTAATTCAAATGTTGAATCGGAAATAATTTTCTTTTACTTCTGAGCAAAAGATCACCGAAGTGAATTTGCAAAAAGCCAAATAACTAAAAATAAGGACAAAACATGAAAATATAGATATCGGACAAAGTGAGAATTTTTCACAATTAATCTATCTGAGTTCAACATTCAATATTTTTTACTTGAAAATCACAAATTTGTTTTTTCTTTTTTTCCTTTTTTTTGGGGGGGGATAACCCAAAGTTTAACGTTCTTTCTTTTTATAACCCTAAGTTTAACAGTCAAACTTTTTATATTGAAAAACCCAAGTTCAACAGTCAAACTTTTTATCTTACAAATCCCAAGTTTAACAGTAAAACTTTTATTCTTGAAAACACTAAGCTTAACAATCAAACATTTTATCTTGAAAACCCCAGTTCTGATAGTAACACTTTGGATTTTGAAAACCCAAAGATTAACAGTCAGGCTTTTTATCGGGAAAACTCCAAGCTTAAGACTAGCATGTAGCCTACTGCTGTCATCTGCACAACATTAAGTATTTTTCCCATTGCTATTGTATTTTGCCCGATGGTTTATGCCGTGTTTTGTATGAATTTCAATGAATGGGATGCTGCAACAATTGAAGACTTAACTTTTTATGCATTTTGCAATTACCATTTTATTTTACTCAACTGTCAATATAACTTTATTACCTCTGTACTTTTGTGTGCTACTCATATTATATTAGTTCATTTTAAATTGAATTTAATTATGCAGTAGTAGTTTCTTAGCAGATTTTTCCCATTACTTTTCTCCGTCCAGTGCTTGAATCATTAGGATACCTTCCACTTTTCACCTCTTGTCCTCGGATATCCCCACAAAATATCGAATGTATGTACCTCAGGATACTAGAGATGTTTTGATTCAACAAATTATGAAAGTTGGATTGATTCTGAGTGAAGGAGCAGAATCTTGGGCGCAGCTTGGCTAATTCCTAGAAAGGAACCACTTGTAGATGATGTGATCTCCACATATCCTTCACAAGTAGGATCCAATGATAACCTAAATAAATGGAAAAAATTGGATCTTGCCAAAGACATTGATAAGTTTAGTAATAGATAATGTTTAAGACTGATAATACAAAAATCATAAATATCAGTTTCTCACCTAACGCCGATTGACGCAAAAGGCCTCGCTTATATTTAACAAGTCATCTCTATTTTGAGATTTTTATCTAACCTTTTTCCAATCATCATTTAATACCTCGTACTTTATTTCTTTATGTTTCTCAGCCATGGTGTACAAAGAGTAAGCCAAACCAGCTCAATCTACCTCTCACCAAGATTTCATTCACATATGTCACTCGAATAAACTCTCTTATATTTTATTTTCTAACCCTGTCGTACCATTTAACTCTAATTTTTTTTCTGAATACTTTGTTCTCAAATCTACTAAATCTGTTGGAGATTGTTCCCTTGTTATACCATGACTACTGTCCATACTGTAAAACAGATCTCACTAACTTGATATATAGCTTATCTTCATATATAATTTCAAGAGATTTGATTTCCAGATTTTACTTAGCCTAACCATTGTCTGATTTGCTTTTTTTTAATCTTTCAATAAATTCCAGTTTCTCAGACCCTGTATTAGACATCATAGCTCTTATGATATTTAATGATCCATTACATACTGCATTCTAAGGATCTCTGTTTCTTCTATTGATCCTGAACCCAACTTCCTGTGATATTTCATGTTTTCTTATAGGTAATCAGTGCAAATCCTGAGGATTTTCCTATTACCAATCCAGTCCAATCCTTCCCCACCATCTCCAACTGTTCCACACAATCAAAAATCCATGACGGGATAAACCACTTAGGTGACAACATATTCTGCTGTTCACTTGAAATTCATTTTAAAGGAACACACTAGCATTAAGCAAGAGGTATGTTAAGTAAAAGATTGACCACTATAACTTACAAAGAAATATTACATTTTTTTTTAGTACACAGGAACTCGTGAGAATAAAACGCATATTTTTCATTGAGAATAATTAGAAAAAATACGTCTCTTTAAGGACATTATCATTTCCATTTTATTATATTCTTAGGCATACCCCATGATGAAACAGAAACCTCTTGAAATATTAAACTATGACTAAAATATTCATATACATATATATATATATATATATATATATATATATATATATATATATATATATATATATATATATATATACACACAATTATATATATATATATATATATATATATATATACATATATATATATATATATATATATATATATATATATATATATATATATATATATATATATATATATATATATGTATATATATATATATATATATATATATATATATATATATATATATATATATATATATATATATATATATATATATATATATATATATACAAATATATATATGAATATATATATATATATATATATATATATATATATATGTATAAATATATATATATATATATATATATATATATATATATATATATATATATATATATATATATATATATATATATATATTTTTGGGCTCAAGCCATGTCGTCCTGATGGAAGTTCCTATAGGGTAGCTTCCTAGGGTATATTACAACTACGGCGATATTCCCAGAGAATTTACCTTAAGGTACCCAGAATTCTAACTCCTGGAGCGAATATCCCTCATGAAAGGGATATCGCGACATATCAGAGGACGTATTCTTGACACGCCACATGGCAATCTGCGCCCCAAACAGAGATAACACATCGAGGGGTCAATTGGCAAGAAACGAAAACGGGAAAGAAAAAGGGGGAGCCGCTCCCAAGGCTCCCTCTTCTCCAGTTTCGTAAGCGTGCCTGGCGCCAATCCTGGCGCCATCTGTATTCCTTTTTGCGTAGCTTAACAACTCGGTGTTTTTTCCTGTGTTTCTCGCAAATCTTGGATTTATTCAGCTTTTTATGGCTTCTCCAACTTCGTCGGCCTCTGATAAGTTGAGTACCATTTCTTTTATGTATAAATGTAGGCTCTTGGTAAATTTTTAAGTGATTAATAGGATTAATCTTTGTTACAAGAGCCGTAGCCTCCCGGAGGCGTCATGGACGCTGTCGCTCGCTAGGTATAAGTTTAGTTAGCCAGAGCGACATTCCCAGTTGTTTTGCTTTAATAAATTTTAGCTATTTAGCGTTACATAGGATTTCCTTTCGTGCTTTAGTATTATTTTGGCGAAGTATTCGCCAACTCTGGCCTACGCTAGGCCATGTAGCCTAGTCGTTTGGTCCTAGTACTTTCTGCATGTTTTTGGTTTTCCGAGTATATTAAAATTTTATTGAAGCTTTAGGCTGTTTTTTATACATTTAAGATTATGTTGAATATTTCCAAGATAGTATACGAGTGAGTTTCGGTGATTTAGGTAATCGATTCTCTTGGTGCCTAGGCTAAGTTGCTTATGGAGCCTTAGTATACTTTCTCATACTCCCCAGTTGCTTTCCTTTCTTCGGAGAAGTTATGCAATCCCTTTCCCTCTGTTTAAGCCTTGGGCTTATCCCTAAGTGGTTTATCTGAATTAACTTTCGATAAAACTATACTAGGGTGTTACTGTACCTTCCTGTTCCAGTAAGTCTGGTTTCAGAGTTGGACAGAACAACAGAGTTTTTAGTCTGAGTCTGTGTTCGTCTGGCTTGGGGTAGAGTCTCCCTCGCTGGCCTGACACAGACATAGGAGGCTTAGCCTCCTTAGGTCACTACCGAAGGTTTCTGTACGAGATGATTCCTTTTTTTGTGATCTAGCAGACTAGTCCTTGTTGCTGTTCTCACTGGGAGGATAAGTTTCTTTCCCTGGGAGTAGCAACACCTTCCTTGCTTTGGTTCTTGGGAGCTGGAAAGTATTGCTGGCCTCCCTCCTTGGATCTCCCTTAGGCGAAGATGAGTTTCCTTGGCTGCGGGTGATCCTTCACTAAAGCAAGGTTGGTAGGACCCTCTTTTGTCCCTTCCCCCTCTATCTCCGTAATGGCCTAGCCATTACAGTACTGTACGTCATTCTACATCTGGAGCTAGGATAGGTTAGGATGTGGAATTGACTCAGTCCTTTGCCGGCCGGCAAGGGTCTTCTGCTTGAGTGCTGCCCGGACCTCCCTTGGTCCCTCGTCCATGCCTGCCTGTGAGTCAGACGGCATTGGTCAGGAAGCCTGAATTAGATTCTCCCCTTCCTTATATGCACTCTTTCGGATTGCCGGGCTTGGAGGTTGTTTACGCTCTTATCCCGGCATCCATTCTGTTTTCTTCTAGTGCTGTACCCGACCTGGCTGCCGGCCTATGAGGCCAGTAGCCGGGCAGTCGTAGTCCTCTGGTTCTTTTTCTGCTGGCTGGCATCGGTTGTGTACCTTTGCCGGCCGGCTAATGTCAGCCCTTGTCTGCCGGTCGCCAAGAGTGTGGCCGGCAGCCGGGTGCTACCTTGTGTAGCCGACATGGGCTGTTGCCGGCCGGCAGTTACTGCCGGCCGGCACATGCATTTGAACCAGCGTTCTGCCGCCTTATAGCTGTTAAGTAGTATACTTCAAAGCTAGTTATGGTGTTTGCCGGCCGGCACTTCCTTCTATACTCTACCAGTATTCTTCAGTATATCATATACTGTAAGAGGAAAACTATAGTATAAGTTTTGGTACAGCACTGTGTGTTCTAACACTTTTGTGTTGTCTTGCACAGCCCTTTGCTGTTGCCTTACAGATAAGAAAGTAAGTTCTTTCTTGTCTATTATCCAGGTTTTTAAAATCATTGCTTAGGTGTGAGCTACACCTGTTTCCTCTGGAAACTTTTCATTGGTTATTTTAGAAGAGATTAACCATACGATTTTATTATCTGGAAGGCTGCAACTATTGGTTGTGAAGGAAACACAAGAGTGTGTCTTTCCTTTCTGAATTGTTATGCTAAACTATGCATATCCAGTGATACATAGTTCACTTGATACTCATGGAAATTTCTTCTCTTTACAGGAGGACCCTCCGAAGTGCGGAAGTGTTTTCTGCGACGTCCGCAGTAAGAACCTCTGCGGACATAAAGTTTTGTAGGAGGCACGCAGCATGCGCTGTCTCCAAGAGTGATCTCCAGTGTTGGGACCCTCAGGTATGTACCGTGTGCACTAACCTGATTACTGAGGCCTTTTATTCCCCTAGGACGGCGGAATCAAGGGATATAGCAAGGGAGAAGCTTCGTACCTGGGTAAGGGGCTTCCAGAAGAACAACTCTGGACCTTATCTTCCAAGTGAGAAGATGAGGGCGTATCTTTTCCCTAGGGCATCAGTTGATGCAGTGATTCCCCAGCCTCAAGAAGAGATCCCCCAAGTTCAGATCCAAGTGGATGCTGAAGTCGCGGTCGCTATGCAAGACATCCAGTTGGATGACAGGATGTCTGACGTGGACGAGCGTCTGGAGGAAGACCTCCTGGCAGAAGCCCAGGATGAAGTTCAAGCCCCAGACGTTGTAGAGGAAGAGGTCGACGAGGTGTCGGCTACTCCGGTTCAGATCCCGGAGCCTATTCCCTCAACATCGGCCGCTCTCCCAGTAGAGCTGGGACAGGCCCTCTCCTCCATTGTTGGAATGATCCAACAAATGCAGAAGGAGAATCAGGAGAAGGCGGCTGCAATGGAACTGCAGATGCAGAGACTTGTAGCATCACATGGGCCCCAGAAAAAGCTCAATGTGAAAGACCTTCCCTTGTGCTCAGATGCTAACCCATGGAGGTATGCTGAGCATATGCCGATGACAGCTGGAAAGATCGTCATCTCGGATAAGTTGGGCTCAGTTCCCCTAGAGGAGGTGGAATTCTGGCCCAGCAAGGGGTCATATCCGGACTGTTATGTCCGGCTGAGGAAGGAACCAGATTCAAAAGAGGAGACAGGGCCGAAGGAGGTCATAGTGATGGACCATGCAAAGGCTCAAGCTTTGCTTTCATCCTCGATGAAAGAGAGGGGCTTCTCGAACTCAAAGGTAGCTGCATTGAGTAAGAAGCTCCCTTCCTTTGTGTCCTCTCCTGCTAGAGCCTTCCCCTTTTTACAGAAAGGGTTTGCGGCTGTTCTAAAAGCAGTCGATGCCGGCAAGCCTTGCCCCTCCCTGGAGGAGTGTAAACCCTTGCCGCTGGCCCTGCCTATGGACCACAAAGACTGGAAGGACGTCCATCTTACCTTCTCAGTTGGGAAGTTGGAGGCTGATATTGCCGGACGTCAGTTCGGCGAGGACCTCCCTAAGCTGTCTGACTTTCTTTTGCGGAGAGAGCTCGAGACAAAAGAAAGACTGGCTGCCTCAATGTCTCTTCAGACTACTCTTGAGACGATGGCAAGTGACCCCAAGGTCCATGAAATGTTCATGGTAGTGGCCAAGACTCATCTGGCCACAGTGACGAAGGATCTTTATGGCTTCGTCAGGGCGAGGAGAGCTTGTAGGGAGTTCGTGTTCACCTCGGCTACGGTGAGGCACGAGCCAAGGAAGCTAATTTCCTCCAACATTTGGGGCAAAGACCTTTTCCCTACCGAATTGGTCAAAGAAGTTGTTGATAGGGCCGCCACGGAGAATAGAAACCTTCTCCAGAAGTGGGGCCTGGCTAACAAAAGAAAGTCTTCCCCGGATGAGGGTCCTCAACCAAAGAGGAAGACTATGAGGACTAGGCTACCGTCTCGACCAGCCAAGCCTCTTAAACAGCAACAGCAACTGCAATTGCCATTGCCTTCAGTGCCCCAGTTGGTGGCACAAACCCCGACCACATTTCAGTGGGTACCCCAGGCCGTGTCGACACAGTCCACAGCATTCACCCCAACGTTCGAAGGGCATTCTACTTCCTTTCGAGCAAGGCCTAGAGGAACAGCCAGAGGCTCATCTAGGCGCCCCTCAAGGGGAAGGGGATTCAGGGGTGATCGCGGTCGGGGAAGCAAGACCTCAGGACGGCAGTCCAAGTGAGATGATGCCGGTAGGAGGGAGACTTCAGAATTTTCGGGATCGGTGGACCTTAGATCCCTGGGCCCACAGCCTACTCAAGAACGGACTGGGCTGGAGCTGGTACAGCACTCCACCCCCGTGCCCTCAGTTTTACCAATACTTCATCCCCATTCTGGAGGAGTACGTTCAAGAACTGTTGGAGAAAAAAGTGATCCGAAGGGTGAAGTCCATCAAATTCCAAGGGAGGCTGTTTTGTGTTCCCAAGAAAGACTCGGAAAAGCTCAGAGTCATTCTGGAGTTGTCGCCACTCAACAAGTTCATAGTGAATTGCAAATTCAAGATGCTAACACTGCAACACATAAGGATCTTACTGCCCAAGAGGGCATATTCAGTCTCCATAGTCTTGTCGGACGCCTATTGGCACGTTCCAATCAACCGTCGACTCTCCCCCTACCTAGGGTTCAAGCTACAACGAAGACTATACGCCTTCAGAGCCATGCCATTCGGGCTAAATATAGCCCCGAGGATTTTCCCGAAGCTTGTGAGCGTAGCTCTCAAACAATTACGCCTAAAGGGAATTCAGGTAGTAGCCTACCTGGACGACTGGTTGGTGTGGGCAGCATCCGAGACAGAATGCTTGCAAGTTTCCAGTCAAGTGATCCAGTTCCTAGAGTATCTAGGCTTCAAGATCAACAGAAAAAAGTCTCGACTTTCTCCATCTCAAAAGTTCCCGTGGCTGGGAATCCACTGGGACCTAATGTCACACCGTTTCTCCATCCCGGCGAAGAAAAGTAAGGAGATAGCGGGTTCTGTCAAGAGACTTCTAGATTCCGAAAGGATATCAAGACGCGAACAGGAGAGGGTACTGGGCTCTCTCCAGTTTGCTTCGGTGACAGACCCAGTGCTAAGAGCACAGCTAAAGGATGCAACCGCAGTTTGGAGAAGTTATGCATCAAACGCGCGAAGAGATCTGAGAAGACCAGTTCCGCTTCGGCTACGTACTCTTCTCAGGCCTTGGTCCCAAGCCAGACATCTAAAGAAGTCGGTTCTTCTTCATCCACCTCCCTCGTCAGTGACGATTCACTCAGACGCCTCGAAGGAGGGATGGGGAGGTCACTCTCATCGGAAAAAAGTCCAGGGATTTGGTCCAAGCTATTCAAGACCTTTCACATAAAACTTTCTAGAAGCTATGGCAGTGCTCCTTACCTTAAAGAAAGTCTCCCCGCGTCACTTGATCCACATAAGGTTGGTGATGGACAGCGAGGTAGTTGTAAGATGCTTGAATCGACAAGGATCGAGGTCACCACCTCTCAACCAGGTGATGTTGGCCATCTTCCGATTGGCGGAAAAGAAGAAGTGGTACCTGTCAGCAGTTCACCTTCAAGGAGTCCGCAATGTGACAGCGGACGCTCTATCCAGGTTCACACGGATAGAGTCGGAATGGTCCTTAGACGCAGGATCATTCTCCTTCATTCTGAATCAAGTCCCAGAACTGCAGATAGACCTCTTTGCGACGAAAGACAACAAGAAGTTGCCCCTGTACGTGTCCCCGTACGAGGACCCCTTAGCGGAAGCAGTGGACGCGATGTCCCTCGACTGGAACAGATGGTCCAAGATTTATCTGTTCCCTCCTCACAACCTTCTGTTGAGGGTCCTCAACAAACTGAGATCCTTCAAGGGGGTAGCGGCAATAGTGGCCCACAAGTGGCCGAACAGCGTGTGGTTCCCCCTGGCATTGGAACTACGGCTGAAGTTTGTACCGCTACCGGATCTAGTTCTGACCCAGCGAGTCCAGAAGTCGACTGTCTGCGCTTCATTACAGAAAACCCGGACCCTGCAGCTCATGATTTTCTCTCCCTAGCGGTGAGAAAGTGTTTCGGGATTTCGAAAGCCAGCATAGACTTCCTAGAGGAATATAAGTGCAAATCTACTAGAAGGCAATATGAGTCATCTTGGAGAAAATGGGTGGCCTTTGTCATGGCGAAGAATCCACAGGAGATGTCGACAGACTTCTGCTTATCTTTCTTCATCCACCTCCATGGTCAAGGGTTGGCAGCTATCACGATTTTGGCGTGTAAGTCTGCTTTGACAAGACCCATTCTATATGCCTTCCAGGTCGACCTCGGTAACGAGATCTTTAATAAAGTTCCGAAAGCCTGCGCTAGGCTCAGACCTTCAGCACCTCCAAAGCCCATTTCATGGTCTTTAGACAAAGTTCTTCATTTCGCCTCTCTGTTGAGCAATGAGGAGTTTGCGTTAAAGGATTTGACACAAAAAGTTATTTTCCTATTTGCACTCGCATCCGGGGCCAGGGTTAGTGAGATTGTAGCCCTCTCGAGAGAGGCAGGCCGTGTTCAGTTCCTGGATGGGGGAGAACTGAACCTGTTTCCGGATCCTACGTTTCTCGCCAAGAATGAGTTACCCACCAACAGGTGGGGGCCCTGGAGAATCTGCCCTCTGAAAGAAGATGCATCTCTATGTCCAGTAGAATGCCTAAAGGTCTATCTTCGTAGAACTTCAGACGTCAAGGGTGGTCAACTATTCAGGGGAGAAACATCAGGCTCAAATTTATCTCTGAATCAACTCAGAGCGAAAATCACATATTTTATTCGCAGAGCGGATCCTGACAGTACACCCGCAGGTCACGATCCGAGGGAAGTTGCCTCATCCATAAATTTCTTTAATTGTATGGATTTTTAACATCTCCGTTCATACACTGGCTGGAAGTCTTCCAGAGTGTTCTTTCGCCACTATGCGAAGCAAGTAGAGGAACTAAAGAGATCTGTGGTAGCAGTGGGTCGCGTCGTTAACCCTACTGTTTAACCCTGCGAGGAACAGTGGTTTTAATTGGGACGATTAATTCCAGGGTGAGTGTGTAGTTACATACGGTACTACAAACTAAGTGGGGGCACTGAGTTGCCCACGTAGACTGTTCCATTTCCAAAGGTCAACCTAGCATAAGTGCAGACATGTGTGCCGAGCATTTTCTAACGCTAATGTGATTGATTTGTAATACAGACTTTTATGACTTTGATACCTCGGTATCTTAAAAGTGGCAATAATGTTTTTCTTTCAGATAAACAAGTTCTGTTTACTATCATACTTATGCTTAAAGTTTTGGGTTATCCTCTTCTATATATATATATATATATATATATATATATATATATATATATATATATATATATATATATATATATATATATATATATATATATATATATATATATATATATATATATATATATATATATATATATATATATATATATATATATAATTGTTGTTAACCTGTCTATTTATTGTTTGTCAATAAACTTGTTCTTGAGAACCTTGCGTCTCCTTCACCTGTGTCATTTTATTGGTATAATTGAGCATTCATTCTATGTACTTTATCCGGGATAATTCTAATAAAATTGTTCCTTTATGCAAGCTATGTTGCATTGGTTTATGCTTTCCCTTAACGGGAGGATTCCGTCCCAGAAGGGGACGGTGGTGGTTTTACAAGTGTCTTCCTATGCGGATATAAACCTTTGTCCAATACAAGTATTGTGCGGAGAACTGGTCGATATTTCATATTGACGCAGTGGTTCTTTACAAACTATGCTTTACTTGATATAGGGTGAGACCACTATATTAGCTTGCCTGGTATTCATACATAGGTATATGTGCTCTTCGAGACTTTTCCAGAGTCTAGTAGGACTCTTCCCTGTAGGGGGCAGGAAGCTCTAACATGGTTTATGGTTAGTTGAAAAGATGTATAACGGTAACATCTTTGGTCTCTAGGTCTAGTTGACCGGGAAAAATTACCTCTGGGGAGTACGGCACGTTCTGAGAATCCACAGATACAGTAATGCTCTGGTATACTTCCATCAGGACGACATTGCTTGAGCCCAAAAAACGGATTTTGAGCGAAGCGAAAAATCTATTTTTGGGCGAGATGGCCATGTCGTCCTGATGGACCCGCCCTTCCCTTTCTATGAAAGGGCTGTAGGACCCCTCCCTACATACAGTATCTGTAGCACCTCGTGTACGCTACAAGGAATACAGATGGCGCCAGGTTTGGCGCCAGGCACGGTTACGAAACTGGAGAAGAGGGAGCCTTGGGAGCGGTTCCCCCTTTTTCTTTCCCGTTTTCGTTTCTTGCCAATTGACCCCTCGATGTGTTATCTCTGTTTGGGGCGCAGATTGCCATGTGGCGTGTCAAGAATACGTCCTCTGATATGTCGCGATATCCCTTTCATGAGGGATATTCGCTCCAGGAGTTAGAATTCTGGGTACCTTAAGGTAAATTCTCTGGGAATATCGCCGTAGTTGTAATATACCCTACGAAGCTACCCTATAGGAACTTCCATCAGGACGACATGGCCATCTCGCCCAAAAATAGATTTTTCGCTTCGCTCAAAATCCGTTATATATATATATATATGAATATATATATATATATATATATATATATATATATATATATATATATATATATATATATATATATATATATATATATATATATATATATATATAAATATATGTATATATATATATATATATATATATATATATATATATATATATATATATATATATATTACGACTAGCAAATTACGTAAATTCCCAAGCTAACAAACTCCCTTGCTTCATATTATATAATCTGATACACAAGATAAAAACTCCGAGTTCTGAGAATAATACGCAACTCACAGATGTTAAAATATATGGACACTGAATATCTAAATGTCTCTTTACGTTACACTCGAAACAAAACTGGGTGATTACTCAACTTTTAACGGGAACTATTCTAAAAACCATTTATTATTTCAGTTCCTAGTCAGGGGTACGAATAAGTTACTAGATTAATTATTGGTGATCGAAATAATACAAACTTAGCAAGAAAAATATATATTTTATACAGATAACATTTCAACAGTAATACCGAAAATAAATTACTTAAAATTTGAATCTTAATTTGACCTTAGACTTAAGACAAAATGACACTTCATGAATTAAGGAATCATTTGTTTTACTAGAGGGTTTATTCATGAAAATATTGAATTTTTACAATGAGAAAAATTTACACTTTAACACAAGTGAATAACTAACAATTATACTTACATATACCTAACTGTTACTCTTATATACGTCTTTTGGGCTCACACAAGGTGACCAAATGGTTAAGCAAAAATAATTGCACTTTACTGTTCAACCAAATCACACAGGGAAAAGCACAAAAAAAAGAAAAAAAAAAAGATAATATTTGTACAATATAAACTGTACTCACACATTCCCTTCACTTCTTTCAAATTATTATTATTATTATTATTATTATTATTATTATTATTACTAGTCAAGCTATAACCATAGTTGGAAAAGTAAGATGCTATAAGCCTAAGGACTCCAATAGGAAAAAAATTGGCCAGTGAGGAAAGGAAATAAGGAAATAAATAAATGATAAGAACAAATTAACATTAAATCATTCTAAAAACAGTAACAATGTCAAAACACATATGTTATATATAAACTATAAAAATACTTATGTCATCATGTACAACATAAAAACATTTGCTGCAACTTTGAACTTTTGAAGTTTTACTGATTCAACTATCCGATTAGGAAGGTCAATCCATAACTTGGTCAAAGCTAGAATAAAACTTCTAGAATACTGTGTAGTATTGAACCTCATGATGAAGGCCGGGCTATTAGAATTAACTGCCTGCCTAATATTACGAACAGGATGGAATTGCCCGAGAAAATCCAAATGTAAAGGATGGTCAGGCCTATGAAAAATCTTTTGCAATATGCATAATGAACTATTTGAACAACAGTGTCAAAGATTAATATCTACATCAGGAAAAAGAAATTTAATAAACCGTAAGTTTCTGTCTAACAAATTAAGATGAGAATCAGCAGCTGAAGAAAAGACAGAAAAACAATACCCAAAACAAGGTAGAATGAAAGAATTAATACACTTTTTCTCAAAATAGATTGAACATCGAAAACCTTGAAAGACTTTCTCAATAAGACAATTTTTTGTGAAATGGAAGAAGACACAGACTAAATGTGTTTCTCAAAAGTTAATTTGCTGTTGAGAATCACTTGTTGGTGCGTAGAAATCTTCTCATCACTTATCACACCTGTTGTCCTACCACAAACTATTTGTTCTTACTTTTCATATCAAAACTTTTCTTAATTTTTCCTTGAATCTTTTTCATGTTTTCAAGGGAAAACTTTCTTTTTTCGCCGATCGTTGTCCTCAAGTTCTTGTCATATTCTCCATCTATTTCCTCTTTATCTTTCCATTTTTCTGCCAACATTTTAATTGGTCATCTTACTTCTCGTCCAAACACAATTTAGTTCGGGCTACATAACATTGTTTTCT
>NC_090742.1:100397228-100399728 GCF_036898095.1 Palaemon carinicauda | reverse complement strand
AAAGGTGTAACTTCTTGTTGTCTTTCGTCGCAAAGAGGTCTATCTGCAGTTCCGGGACCTGACTCAAGATGAAGGAGAACGATCCTGCGTCTAGGGACTATTCCGAGTCTATCGGTGTGAACCTGGATAGAGCGTCCGCTGTCACATTGCGGACTCCTTGAAGGTGAACTGCTGACAGATACCATTTCTTCTTTTCCGCTAGCCGAAAGATGGCTAACATCACTTGGTTGAGTGACGGTGACCTCGATCCTTGTCGATTCAAGCATCTCACTATCACCTCCCTGTCCAGTACCAACCTTATGTGGATCGAGCGGCGAGGGGAAACTTTCTTCAAGGTAAGGAGTACTGCCATTGCTTCCAGAAAGTTTATGTGAAATCCCTTGAATAGATTCGACCAGGTTCCTTGAGCCTTCTTCGAATGAGAATGACCTCCCCATCCATCCTTCTGTATGAATAGTCATAGAGGGGGGAGGTGGCTGGAGAAGCACCGACTTCTTTAGTTGCTTGACTTGGGACCAAGGCCTGAGAAGCGTACGTAGACGAGGCGGGTACTGGCCTTATCAGATCTCTTCGCGCGTTTGATGCATAACTTCTCCAAACTCCGGTTGCATCCTTTAGCTGTGCTCTTAGTACTGGGTCTGTTACTGAGGCAAATTAGAGAGAACCCAGCACTCTCTCCTCTTCGCGTCTTGATATTCTTTCGGAATCCAGAAGTCTCTTGACAGAATCTGCTATCTCCTTTCTTTTCTTCGCAGGGATGGAGAGTTGGTGTGACACTAGGTCGCAGTGGATTCCCAGCCACTGGAACTTTTGAGATGGAGAAAGACGAGACTTTTTCTGTTGATCTTGAAGCCTAGATGTTCTAGGAGCTGAATCACCTGTAGGGAAGCTTGCAAACACTCTGTGTTGGATGCTGCCGACACCAGCCAGTCGTCTAGGTAGGCTACCACCTGGATTCCTTTTAGGTGTAATTGTTTGAGAGCTGCGCTCGCAAGCTTCGTGAAGATCCTTGGGGCTATGTTTAGCCCGAATGGCATGGCTCTGAAGGCGTAGAGTCTTCGATGTAGCTTGAACCTTAGGTAGGGGGAGAGTTGACGATTGATTGGAATGTGCCAATAGGCGTCTGACAAGTCTATGGAGACGGTAAATGCCCGCTTGGGCAGTAAGGTCCTTAGGTGTTGCAGTGTTAGCATCTTCAACTTGCAGTTCACTATGAACTTGTTGAGTGGCGACAAGTCCAGAATGACTCTGAGTTTTTTTGAGTTATTCTTGGGAACACAAAACAGCATCCCTTGGAATATGATGGACTTTACCCTTTGGATTACTCTTTTTTCCAAGAGTTATCGAAAATACTCCTCCAGAACGGGGGTGGAGTGTTGGAAAAAACGTGGGCACGGGGGAGGAGTGCTGTTCCAGCTCCAACCCAGTCCATTCTTGAGTAGGCTGTGGGCCCAGGGATCGAAGGTCCAACGATCCCGAAAAATCTGAAGTCTCTCTCCTACCGGTATCATTTAACTTTGGCTGCTGTTGCCCTGAGGTCTTGCCTCCTTAGCCGCGACCACCCCTAAATCCCCTTCCCCTTGAGGGGTGTCTAGACGAACCTCTGGCTGCTCCTCTAGCTCTTGCTCGAAAGGTAGTAGACTGCCCTTCGAACGCTGGGTTAAATGCCGGAGACAGAGTAATCACGGCTTTGGGGTACCCACTGGTACGTGGCCGGGGTTTGTGCCACCATCTGGGGCACTGTAGGCAAAGGAAGTTGTTGCTGCTGCTGTCTGAATGGCTTGGCTGGCCGAGAGGGTAGCCTAGGCTTTTTAGTCTTCCTCTTTGGTTGGGGACCCTCATCCGGGGGAGACTTTCTCTTAAAGGATAGGCCCCACTTCTGGAGAAGGTTTCTATTCTCCGTGGCGGCCTAATCCACTACCTCCTTGACCGCTTCACAAGGGAAGAGGTCTTTGCCCCAAATGCAGGAGGAGATTAGTTTCCTTGGCTCGTGCCTCACTGCAGCCGAGGCGAACACGAACTCCCTACACGCCCTCCTAGCTTTGACGAAGCTATAAAGTTCCTTCGTCACTGTGGCTAGTTGTGTCTTAGCCACTACTATACATATATTTATATATATATATATATATATATATATATATATATATATATATATATATATATATATATATATATATATATATATATATATATATATATTACACTACTTGTATAAAGAAAGATGATTGTATGATTAATATTTTTTTTTTTTTTTAAATAATTTCTTTTGCAAAAAGTCAAATAAATATGCACTTTTGATATTGCAATCTGTTGTGTGGCAAGGTATTAGTATAACTATATTTTCCAATTATTAATGGTAACCCTATAAAAAATCGGATAAAACTTGATTAGGCATAACATAAATGTAATCTCTTTATTCAATTACTTGCCATTAACAACATAATAATAAAAGAATATTTTGAAAAAAATTAACGAAAATTACAATGAAAACCTGCTTTTA
>NC_090742.1:100384728-100392228 GCF_036898095.1 Palaemon carinicauda | reverse complement strand
AGGGACCATTCTGACTCTATAGGTGTAAACCTGGATAGAGCGTCCGCTGTCACATTGCGGAACCCTTGAATGTGAACTGCTGACAGGTGCCATTTCTTCCTTTCCGCCAAACGGAATATGGCCAACATCACTTGGTTGATTTGAGGTGACCTCAACCCTTGTCGGTTCAGACATATCACTACCACCTCACTGTCTAGAACCAGTCTTATATGGGTCGAGTGGCGAGGAGAAACTTTCTTTAGTGTCAGAAGTACTGCCATGGCTTCTAGAAAGTTGATGTGAAATGTCTTGAAAAGATTGGACCAAGCTCCTTGGACTCTCATCTGATGAGAGTGACCTCCCCAGCCTTCCTTTGAAGCGTCTCTGTGGATAGTTACTGACGGGGGAGGAGGTTGAAGAAGTATTGATTTCTTCAGTTGCTTGACTTTGGTCCACGGCATGAGAAGCATTAGCAATCGAGTCGGTAGTGGTCTTATTAGATCTATTCATGCGTTTAATGCGTATTTTCTCCAGACTCCTGTTGCATCCTTAAGCTGTGCTCTTAGCACTGGATCTGTTATCGAAACAAACTGTAGAGAGCCCAGCACTCTCTCCTATTCGCGTGTTGATATCCGTTTGGATTTCAATAGTCTCTTGACAGATCCTGCCATTTCTTTCCTCTTCTTACCAGGAATGGAAAGTCGATGTTACTCCAAATTACAGTGGATTCCCAACCACTGAAATTTTTGAGCTGGAGAAAGTCGAGACTTTTGATGTTGATCTTGAATCCCAGATGTTCCAGGAACTGGATCACTATCTTAGAAGCTTGCATGCATTCTGTCCTGGATGCTGCCCACACCAGCCAGTCGTCCAAGTAGGCTACTACTTGGACCCCGTTAGGCGTAATTGATGGACGGCTGCGTTTGCGAGCTTCGTGAAAATCCTTGGGGCTATGTTTAGCCCAAAAGGCATGGCTCTGAAGGCGTAAAGTTTTCTATGTAACTTGAAGCCTAGGTAGGAGGAGAGGTGACGATTAATTGGAACATGCCAAAAAGCTTCAGACAAGTCTATAGAGACAGTATATGCCCTTCTGGGCAGTAGGGTCCTTATGTGTCGAAGCGTGAGCATTCTGAACTTGTAGTTCACTATGAACTTGTTGAGTGGCGACAAGTCTAGAATGACTCTGAGTTTTTCTGAGTCCTTCTTTGGAACACAAAACAGCCTTCCTTGGAATTTTATAGACTTAACTTTCCGGATTACTCTTTTGTCTAAGAGTTCTTGGACATATTCTTCAAGAACGGGAGATGAGTGTGGGAAGAATTGAGGGAATTGAGGTGGAGAACTGCTCCAGGTCCAACCTAGTTCATTTTTAATTAGGCTGTGGGCCCAGGGATCGAATGTCTAGCGATACATAAAGAGCTGTATTCTCCCTCTTACTGGAAGTATCTTACTTCTGCTGTTGTGGACCTGAGGCCTTGCCTCCTTGACCGCGTCCTCCCCTGTATCCCCTTCCTCTTGAAGGGTGTCTAGAAGAACCTCTGGCTGTTCCTCTAGCTCTCGAACGAAAGGAAGAAGTCTGGCTCTCGAAGACTGGGTTAAAAACTGGCGACTGTGTCGCCACTTGTTGAGGTACCAGCTGGTACGTGGTTGGAGGTTGTGTCACTATCTGAGGCACCGCGGTCACAGGAAGTTGTTGTTGATGTTGCTGTCGGTAGGGTTTAGCCGGCCGAGAGGATAGCCTAGGCCTTTTTTTCTTCCTCTTGGGTTGGGGACCCTCATCCGGAGAAAACTTTCTCTTAAGATCTAAGCCCCAGTTTTTGAGAAGGTTCCTATTCTCTGTGGCGGCCTTATCTACTACCTCTTTAACCACTTCATTAGGAAAGAGGTCTTTACCCCAAATACTAGAGGAGGTCAGTTTCCTCGGTTCGTGCCTCACCGCTGCCGAGGCGAACACGAACTCTCTAGAGGGCCTCCTAGCTTTAATAATGCTATAGAGATCCTTTGTAACTGTGGCCAGATGGGTTTTGGCCACAACCATGAACATGTCCTTGTTCTTGGGGTCACTTGCTATCGTTTCTAGTGTTGTTTGCAATGACATCGATACTGCAAGTCTTTCCTTTGTCTCTTGCTCTCTACGCAAGAGAACCTCCGACAGTTTTGGCAGTGCCTCACCGAAATGGCGTTAAGCAATATCAGCTTCCAGCTTCCCGTCTGAGAAGGTAAGGTGTACGTCCTTCCAGTCTTCTTAGTCCAAGGGCAAGGTTCGAGATAATGGCTTGCACTCCTCCATGGAGGGGCATGGTTTCCCTGCCTCCACCGCCTTTAGATATGAGTCTCTAGCCTCCACGCAGCAGTTACCCAATATCATCTAGATATCTATAATTCTTTCATGTCACCCAGTGGTGTACAAGCATCCACTTCAAAAAGCAAAACTTTATATGAAGTTGAGGCAGCTTCCATTCTGACTGTCAAGGAGATTATAAGAGATAATAATCATATTTAGAATTCAATTGAACTAATTCATATATACAGTAGAACCTCTACTTACGATTCCCTAAACATAAAATTTTCCAACACACTATGTGAAATTCGATCAAATTTATGCCCAGACACCCAATGTAATCTTTGTTATACGACTTTGAAGTTTCTCAAACATTCACAGTTTCATTGCTAATCCACTAGATTGCAGCATGTCAGGAGGGATGCTAGCTAGCGTCGTGTCTGTCAGTCCACAGTTCATCCACATATTGTGTGGCTCTCCTGTGTTCTATTTTTAATCAACAGTAATCAATTACTCCTTAGTTTTAATATCTCGGGACGTTTCAGCAATTGACTGGACACGAAATACAAGTATGTGTCTTTCCTTCTTTTTTATAGCTTTTCTATATAAGCTAAATGTTTCAATATAAGTGAAAGCCTTCTCTTGAAACTCATGGATTTTTCTTTTCTTTACAGGAGGACCATTCGAAGTGCGTGAGTGTGATCTGTAATGTCCGCAGTAAGAACTTCTGTGGACATCAACATTGCAGGAGGCACGCAGCATGCGCAGCCTCCAGTGGTGATCTCCGGTATTGGGACCCTCAGGTTTGTACAGTTTGTTCTAACCTGAATACCGATGCTTTTGACGACCCTAAGTCGACGGAGTCAAGGGATGCTGCCAGGGAAATGTTACGTTCCTGGGTGAGGGGTTTTCAGAAAAACACCTCAGGCCCCTACCTTCCAAATGAGAAGATGAGGGCCTACCTTTTCCCTAAAGCATCGGCTGATGCAATCATCCCCCAGCCTCAGGTGGAGATACCAACTGCCCAGAATCCAGTAGATTCTGAAGTCTCGGCCGCCCTTCAAGACATCCAATTGGACGATAGGATGTCGGAGGTGTCGGATTCTACTGAGAAGGACCTTCTAGGAGAAGGTCAGGAGGAGGAGCTGTTCCAGGCTCCTCAAGTAAAAGAGGAAGAAATCGACGAAATGTCGGTTACATCGGTCTCGGACCCAGAACCTGTTCCTTCTACATCGTCTGCTATCCCATATGAACTGGGAAGGACTCTTTCTTCCATTGTTGAGATGATCCAACAAATTCAAAGGAATAATGATGAGAAGGAAGCTGCAATGAAACTGGAGATACGAAGACTTGCAGCATCACGTGGGCCCCAGAAGCGGCTCAGCGTGAAGGATCTTCCTTTATGTTCGGATACCAATCCTTGGAGGTATGTCGAACACATGCTAATGACAACTGGGAAGATCATGATCTCAGAAAAGTTAGGAGCAATTCCCCTGGAAGAAGTGGAATTTTGGCCCAACAAAGATTCTTATCCGGACTGCTATGTCCGTCTTAGGAAGGAGCCAGCCTCAAAGGAGGAGACGGAGCCGAAGGAGGTCATAGTTTTTTACCATAGTAAAGCTCAGACGTTACTAGCGAGCTCGATGAAAGAGAGGGGCTTCACTAACTCAAAGGAGCCCGCCTTGAGTAAGAACCTTCCCTCCTTTGTGGCCTCTCCTACCAGAGACTTTCCCTTCTTGGAAAAGGGATATAAGGCAGCCTTAAAGGCGGTGGAGGGAGGGAAACCATGCCCCTCCATGGAGGAGTGCAAGCCGTTATCTCTGACCTTGCCCTTGGACCAAGAAGACTGGAAGGACGTACACCTTACCTTCTCAGACGGGAAGCTGGAAGCTGATATTGCTTAACGCCATTTCGGTGAGGCACTGCCAAAACAGTTGGAGGTTCTCTTGCGTAGAGAGCAAGAGACAAAGGAAAGACTTGCGGTATCGATGTTATTGCAAACAACACTAGAAACGATAGCAAGTGACCCCAAGAACCAGGACATGTTCATGGTTGTGGACAAAACCCATCTGGCCACAGTTACGAAGGATCTCTATAGCATTATTAAAGCTAGGAGAGCCTCTAGAGAGTTCGTGTTCACCTCGGCTGCTGTGTGGCACGAACCGAGGAAACTGACCTCCTCTAGTATTTGGGGTAAAGACCTCTTTCCTAATGAAGTGGTTAAAGAGGTAGTAGATAAGGCCACCACAGAGAATAGGAACCTTCTCAAAAACTGGGGCTTAGATCTTAAGAGAAAGTTTTCTCCGGATGAGGGTCCCCAACCCAAGAGGAAGAAAAAAAGGCCAAGGCCATCCTCTCGGCCGGCTAAACCCTTCCGACAGCAACATGAACAACAACTTCCTGTGACCGCGGTGCCTCAGATAGTGGCACAACCTTCAACCACGTACCAGCTGGTACCTCAACAAGTGGCGACACAGTCGCCAGTTTTTAACCCAGTCTTCGAAAGCCAGACTTCTTCCTTTCGTTCGAGAGCTAGAGGAACAGCCAGAGGTTCTTCTAGACGCCCTTCAAGAGGAAGGGGATACAGGGGAGGACGCGGTCAAGGAGGCAAGACCTCAGGTCCACAACAGCAGAAGTAAGATACTTCCAGTAAGAGGGAGACTACAGCTATTTAGGGATCGCTAGACTTTCGATCCCTGGGGCCACAGCCTAATTAAAAATGAACTAGGTTGGACCTGGAGCAGTTTTCCACCTCAATTCCCTCAATTCTTCCCACACTCATCTTCCGTTTTTGAAGAATATGTCCAAGAACTCTTAGACAAAAGAGTAATCCGGAAAGTTAAGTTCATAAAATTCCAAGGAAGGCTGTTTTGTGTTCCAAAGAAGGACTCAGAAAAACTCAGAGTCATTTTAGACTTGTCGCCACTCAACAAGTTTATAGCCCCAAGGATTTTCACGAAGCTCGCAAACGCAGCCGTCCATCAATTACGCCTAACGGGGTCCAAGTAGTAGTCTACTTGGATGACTGGCTGGTGTGGGCAGCATCCAGGACAGAATGCATGCAAGCTTCTAAGATAGTGATCCAGTTCCTGGAACATCTGGGATTCAAGATCAACATCAAAAGTCTCGACTTTCTCCAGCTCAAAAATTTCAGTGGTTGGGAATCCACTGTAATTTGGAGTAACATCGACTTTCCCTTCCTGGTAAGAAGAGGAAAGGAATGGCAGGATCTGTCAAGAGATTATTGAAATCCAAACGGATATCAACACACGAATAGGAGAGAGTGCTGGGCTCTCTACAGTTTGTTTCGATAACAGATCCAGTGCTAAGAGCATAGCTTAAGGATGCAACAGGAGTCTGGAGAAAATTTGCACTAAACGCACGAATAGATATAATAAGACCACTACCGACTCGATTGCTAATGCTTCTCATGCCGTGGACCAAAGTCAAGCAACTGAAGAAATCAATACTTCTTCAACCTCCTCCCCCGTCAGTAACTATCCACAGAGATGCTTCAAAGGAAGGCTGGGGAGGTCACTCTCATCAGATGAGAGTCCAAGGAGCTTGGTCCAATCTTTTCAAGACATTTCACATCAACTTTCTAGAAGCCATGGCAGTACTTCTGACACTAAAGAAAGTTTCTCCTCGCCACTCGACCCATATAAGACTGGTTCTAGACAGCGAGGTGGTAGTGAGATGTCTGAATCGACAAGGGTTGAGGTCACCTCAAATCAACCAAGTAATGTTGTCCATATTCCGTTTGGCGGAAAGGAAGAAATGGCACCTGTCAGCAGTTCACATTCAAGGGTTCCGCAATGTGACAGGGGACGCTCTATCCAGGTTTACACCTATAGAGTCAGAATGGTCCCTCAATGCACAATCGTTCTCCTTCATCTCAAGTCAAGTCCCAGAGCTGCACATAGACCTCTTTGCGACGAAAGACCACAAGAAAATAGATCATTACGTGATCCCATACGAGGATCCGCTAGCGGAGGCAGTGGATGCTATGTCCCTGTACTGGAACAGATGGTCCAGTATTTATCTGTTCCCTCCGCACAACCTCCTTTTGAAGGTCCTCGATAAGCTGAGATCCTTCAAAGGGAAAGCAGCAATAGTGGCCCACAAGTGGCCAAAGAGCGTGTGGTTCCCTCTGGCATTGGAACTACGACTAAAATTTGTACCGCTACCGGATCCATCCCTGTCTCAACGAGTACAGAAGTCGACTGTCTTCGCTTCATCACAGAAAACACGGAACCTACATCTCATGATTTTCCCTCCTTAACGATGAGAAAAAGATTCGGTATTCAAAGTCAATTCAGACTTTTGGAGGAAAGCAGAAGACATTATGAGGCTTCAGGGAAGAAACAGATATCCCTTGTCAAGGCGAAGAAACCAAAAGAAATCTAGATAGATTCCTATTTATCATTCTTCATTCTCCTTCAAGGGCAAGATTTAGCAGCCAACACTATTCTTTTGTTCAAGTCTGCTTTGACAAGACAGATACCATATGCCTTACAGGTCGACGTTTCTAACGACATTCTTAATGAACTACAAAGGCCCATGCTAGGCATAGCCCTTCAGCACCTCCTAGAACCTTTGCATGGTCAGTAGATAAGATTCTTCATTGTGTATAAATAATGAACAATGAGGAATGCACTTGGAAGGGACTGAATTTTAAGTCATATTTCTGCTTGTACTCGCTTTGGTGAAATAGTGGCTCTCTCTAGAGAGGAAGGCCACATCCAGTTCTTGGAGGGAGAACTGAATATATTTTCAGACCCAAGGTTTCTTACCAAGAACAAGCTACCCACCAACAGGTGGGGTCCCTAGAGAATCTGCCCTCTGAAGGAAGATTCTATGTCCAGTGGAGTGCCTAAGGTCTATCTTCATAGAACTTCAGACTTTATGGGAGGACAGTTGTTCAGAATAGAAACCCTGGGTTCAAAGTTTTCTATAACTAAGGGCGAAACTCACCTGTGCTATTCGCAAAACGGATCCAGACAGTACACCCGTTAGTCATGATCTGAGGAAAGTTGCCTCTTCCATAAAATTTATTTAATTATATGGACTTTGAACATCCTTGTTTTTACACCAGCTGGTAGTCATCCAAGGTTTTCTTTACGCTCTATACGAAGCTAGTGGAGCAACTTAAGAATTCTGTGGTAGCAGCAGGTAGAATTCTTTAACCTTCTATTTTTAAATCTGAGAGGAACAGTTAATTTGGGACGATTAATTAAGAG